>NW_024412376.1:32041714-32084772 GCF_014898765.1 Herpailurus yagouaroundi
ATATATATTTTTTTTTTTTTTTTTTTTTTTTTTTTTTTGCATAGAGCCTGTTGGATCCAATAGGAACTATAGTTAAACACTACCAACCTTAGACTCTGTAAAATGGCCCCTTCCCTGAGCCCCACATTTTGGAGGTTCACTGATTACAAAGTACTCGAAGCTGAGGAGTCTGTGTGACTGTGGGGAATACCCACAGATATCACCTTTCCCTGTCTTCTGGACATCCACTCCAGGTTCTACGATCTTGGAATTTCCTACCCAAACAACCCGGAGCCCATTGCCCCAACACTTTGTGGGTCCCTGCCCTGGGTCTGTCTGCCTAGTTCTCAATCTTCTTTGTCCTTTGAGAAGATTAAAGATCAGGTATTTTGCTCAAAATAGAATTGTTCAAAACAAAACAACAAAACATTCAGTTGAAGGGAGAGAAAATCTGTATATATGAAACTGTAATGGAAGAGCCGATTTCAATTTTTCAGTTTCAGAAGACCAATCCCCTCCCCTTGCTTAGAAATAGAATGACTTTCAGGGCTTGACCGCACATCTGGGTTCCAGATGTCCTCGCATACTCAACTGTTTCCCAGAGAAAGGAAACACCTATCCTGACCCTGCTCTTATGAAATAGAGACAGAAACATATCAGGGCCAATGTGTGTTGATTGATATTATCGTCATATAAATAATATATAACGTGCATTATGTAAATATGCCAAATAATTTATATAAATTGTGGTCATTCTCATTGTTTAAAAACTTAATATTAAGGTTTTTTCATGTTTATTTATTTTTGAGACAGAGAGAGAGACAGAGTGTGAGCAGAGGAGGGGCAGAGAGAAAGGGAGACACAGAATCCGAAGCAGGCTCCAGACTCTGAGCTGACATGGGGCTCGAACTCACAAATGGTGAGATCATGACCTGAGTGGAAGTCAGACACTCAACCAACTGAGCCACCCAGGCGCCTCCAAAACTGTTTTATAATTATATAATAATTTTTAAATACTGAGAGATCTTATTTGGGTTGCTTTAAATAGTTTCTCTCACAGAAGCATGCACAAGAACGTTAATAAATAAACTTCAATGTTGATAATGATAACGCTGATTGAGGAAGATATGCCTCAGTATTTTTTGCAACACTCGTCTGGAAGGTGTAATTATAGCAGACAAAGAGCTCTATTTGAAAGAATGTGATGTGTTCCTTGTAACTTGCAACAAAACTCTGTAATTATTCTCACAGTTATTTAAATTTAAGGATTTGTTCCTTTGAAGCCTGAAAACCCATCTGTGTCTGAGTCTCATTTCCCTGATGTTAAATGCCATAGCACTCAATATTGGCATCTTTTAAACTGCAGAAGCCATATTCAAATTATAGCAGTTTGCATTAGCTGCAAACTTAAAGCCATCATTTATATTCCTGGAGTTTTTCTAAGCTTGTTTCCCGAATCTCACATGTACATCCAGCACACTCACTTTGTCTCTTTTGTGAAACTGTCTCTCTGATTCCCTGATTAGTTTCATTTCCTGAGATCTAGCTCCTAAAAATAACTGGAGACCAATTGGTGTAAGTTGTAAGCAGAAGGTAAACAACATCAAGACATGATGTGACAGCCATACTTTATTCATTTTCTTCATGTCAGAACAATTTGTAAAATTGTGGCCCAAACCAAAACAAACCAAACAAAAACTCCAAAGCCAAAAAAGACTAGCCTCATGATAAGGCACTTCAGAACAGATGTTTTTCATAAAAGAAAATCAAGCCCTACATTCCTCCTTTATTCTAAAGTTTCTTTATCAGTAAGTTAGAGTTAAAGCTACTGATAACAATATATGGCTAGATGGGGATCCAAGTGAGGTAACAGGGGAAAAATTAGAATGACCATCCACGTGTGCTGTTTTTAATTTCCTTCCTTTTCCTTCTTCTCTATATCCAAAATATTTGTTTCTACTGTTACTTGGAAAGAGAATAGCAGCTACTCCATGAGAATATTTGTATTTTCTCAAGATGCCCCATTCTTCCTTACTTGTTCCCAATTCTATACGATCAGATTTTTAGAATATGTTCACTTCTTATATCTCCTACCCTCCCTGCTCTTTCTCCCAAGGAGAACTTTACAAAGTTACTATATCCGCCCCCATAAACCTCAGGCCTTTATTCCCTTAAATGGTTCCATACTGTCAGTTTTAGAATTTATAATTTTTACTCTATTATATTTCGCCTGTTGTAAGGATTTTATTTAAATTTGTGTTGTCCAATCCAAAATAGTCGTTTTCTGTCTTTTTCAGATTTAATTATTTGTAGTTATTACTTATAAGTAAAAATTGTGAAAGACATTGAAATGTAGAAAGTATCCTGATAAGCATTTTCCACCTGGATAATCTCTGTCTTTGTCTTTGAGTAGGCTGTTTTGTAACTCTACAGAGATACATGTTAATTTATAGAACACTGGAAGTAATGCAAAAAAAAATCTATCCACAGAAATGCAAATTGTGTCTGATGGAATGCAATTAATTATCACCCTGAGAATATTGACTAGTTTGCCAGTTTCTCATTTCTTTGTTAAATTCATTTCAGTATTCCTTATGACTATAAATATGTGCTACTTTGAGTTCTATTTTTAACCACATGACATTTTTCTGTTTTTCTTATTAACTAAAAAGTAATAATGATTGATTAAATATAACTTTTAACACAGGCTTATTTTAAATGGGTATGAGATTCACGATTTTGCCTTTTTTGGAGAATTACTTTTTATACTTTTCTGAGCCTTCAGACTGGTTCTGTAGAATTTTACCCATCCCATCAGGAAAAACTACTCCAGCCCACTCTAATGCAATCCACCAGAGGCCATGCCTTTTCTTGCACTCAGCTGCTCCTACATCCCCTTTGCAGCTAGCTGTAACCAGGAGTAAGCGACAGCTTGCAGTTGGGGGGTCAGGAGAAGGAAGCTATCTTCAACGTGCCTGTATCTCAGAACCCTCTCTTCTTTTACTAGTTTCCGTAAGTGTTCCTGGGTCCTCAATTACTTGTGTTTCAAAGGCAGATGATTAATGATCTCACAAGGAAAATGTATCTCTAATAACTTTAATAGTTGTTGACTCATCCTTATATTAAATGAAAATGGAATCAATTGTGGACTGGGGAAATTGCACATAGAACGTGGAGCTAAAGACATCTTGAGAGATTATAGAGTCAGGTTTCATGCCTAGATATATTTACGTGTCTTGAGAAAAAAATCAGTAAATCATCAGTTGGTGGACATTTGGGCTCTTTCCAACAATTTGGCTATTGTTGAAAGCACTGCTATAAACATTGGGGTACATATGCCCCTATGAATCAGCATTCCTGTGTCCTTTGGAAAAATTCTTAGTAGTGCTATTGCTGGATTGTAGGGTAGTTCTTTTTTTTTATTTTTTGAGGAAACTCCACACTGTTTTCCAGAGCAGCTGCACCAGTTTGCATTCCCTCCAATAGTGCAAGAGGATTCCCTTTTTTCCACATTCTCACCAGTATCTGCTGTTTCCTGAGTTGTTATTTTTAGCCACTCTGACTGGTGTGAACTGATGAATGGATAAAGAAGATGTGATTTATATATACAATGGGATACTACTTGGCAATGAGAAAGAATGAAATCCCACCATTTGCAACAACCTGGATAGAGCTGGAGGGTATTATGTTGAGTTTAAGAAGTCAGTCAGAGAGAGACATATATCATATGCTTTCATTCCTATGTTGAACCTGAGAAACTTAACAGAAGACCATGGAGGAAGGGAAGGGGAAAGATAGTTTAAAACAGACAGGGAGGCAAACCATAAGAGATTCTTAAATACAGAGAACAAACTGAGGGTTGATGGGGGAGGGGCGGGGGAGAGGGGAAAATGGGTGATGGGCATTGAGGAGGGCACTTGTTGAGATGAGCACTGGGTGTCTTATGTAAGCGATGAATCACGGGAATCTATCCCCAAAACCAAGAGCACACTGTATACATTGTATGTTAGCCAACTTGACAATAAATTATATTTCAAAAAAGAATATAAAAAATCAGCTAAGTCATTATTTAAACATGTCTTGTTCAGTTTCAGTTTTTAACTTTCATTGGCAGACCTTTTTTTCTTCTTTATGTTTTCTTTTTTAGATCTATACTTTTCCTTATACTTCTTAAATGGTTGGTCATGCAGATTTGATGACTGAGGAAAATCACAAACTTACTTATTTTCAGAAACAATCTGCCTTTAGAAACATTTTCAGGGGTGCCTGGGTGACTCAGTTGGTTAAAGCATCTGACTCTTGATTTTGGTCAGTTTGTGGGAGGTGAGTTGCCCCGGGAAGGGAGCCTGCTTGTGAATCTCAGTCTCTCTCTCTCTCTCTCTCTCATCCCCTGCCCTCCCCACCTCTCTCTCTCTCTGAAAAAAATCCACATATTTTCAGAAATAGTATTTATTATTTCCATGTAAGTTATCTAAAAAAGGCCCTATATCAGCTGTTTATTTATCTTACTTTATTTTTTATTCACTTATATTTCAAAAAAAAAATTAAAAAGCTATTTAATATTTCCATCAAATCACACTCTCTCTCAGATTCCTTTTCATAACCTTGAAATAAAAAAGCAGTCAAGGTCTCAAGATTTCTGAAACTAAACTTGTAAGTGCTTTCAAAGCAAACTTTACATAGAATTAGGTTTTCTGCCATGTATCACTTTCTTTGGCCTCACTATGTCTTATCACCTCTCCCAGGCTGCAGATTTAGTGGAGGCAGATTCTACCATATTTTGTAATTTTTTAGAATCATACAGAGGAACAGGGTTTTATATCTGCCTTTATGGCATAAGAACTGTATCTTCTGCCCTGTGAACAAGGGCAAGGAACAGAACCTTTTGAAGTATACGACATGGATAAGAAATAGTGAATTGTATAACTGTTGTGAAAATTAAAAAAAAAAAGTACAATGTTTGGCATTAATGTTGGCTATTAGTACTGTAGCGAATCACATGGTAAGTGTTAAGTCAAAGATGAAATGATTAAATACTGGACTGGCATCTCAAATGCTGAGAATTAATATTTGAGACTACTTTGTTCCTTGTCTTCAATTCTCATTAGAGTAACTCAGAGGCACATCAACTTGAAATCATTTCAAGTACACAGTACTTGTGACTACCCATCTGAGCCAATATAAATAAGACACTGTTGCTTATGAGTAGTTTAGACTTTTATGACACTACACTGATTGGGCTCCACAATTTCAAAGCCATATTTATGATTAAATAATCCACAACATTGTATCTCAATGTCATTACAAAACTGAGAAAATGTACAATTTCTAGGTTATTGGTTGGAATAATCTTTCTTACGCAATTTTAAATATACTGTTCGAACTTTCTCTTGAAAACAATAAGACTTCATTTAGTTTGTATCTTCTGCATGACTAGTTCTATACTCAATAGCCTTTGCCCCTACTTTTTTTATAGAAACCAGATTTTATTCAGTGTAGTAATATACAGAGTTTAAAAAGGTAAGAAAACAATTTCCACTGACTATTGCTAATCTGTTGCTAAAACAAAATGTTCTGCATAAAGTTGACTACATTTTAAAACCCAACCAGTATCTTAACTGTAATCGAGGCACAATAAAATGTGTATACATACATACACGTGTATAAGCACATGAAAAAACTACCATTTTAGGATGTAAAATGTTTGGAACATCACGTCTTATTTAAAAAAGTGCTGTTAAGAAACAGCTTTAAGAAAATGCATTAACATGGGATCTTTGGGTCAATAATATATGAGATACATCTTTTGAATTATGGATTTCACTTATTAATTTTCATTGTGCTCGTTAAAATGTCTACAGATGATTTCTATAGTTCCCAAGTTGTGTTTGGATTCTAACTCAAAATTATCCCCACATTTACACACTACCACATATAATTTTTGGTATATACATTTAAAAATATATATACTGTAGCTTAAAAAATATAATGGGAGCTGCATATATCCAATAGAGTTTACATATTAAAGTCCTTCTTTTTAAGAGCTTTGTAATGGAAGTGATACATGTGAAAATGTTAACAAAGCTCATATTCTCTAGGATGTCTCTGTAGTTGCTTTGTTAGTCTCTTTTGAAGCTAAGAGTAGTCACATGACTCAGTCGTAGCTAATGTGATATAAACAGAAGTTTACCATGTAAGTTTCCAGAAAAGTTATTATTGTCATCATAATAATAAAAACATAAAATCAGTTGGGGAAATGTCTTTTGGCTCTCATCATTTTTCTTCCTTTTTCTTTGGAATACCCTGATATCTGTCTGTGGGGCAATCATATGGCAATCACAAGACAAAGCTGGAAAGCAAGTGGAGAGAAAGTTCTCTGGCCTTTGATGACTTCCTTGAGAAGCTATGCTATTTTGACATACCTCTGAATGTCCTTATACATAAGATCATAATAACTGTTTATGGCATGATTTTTAGGCTATTGCATATAAGTCAATGAAATGCCGGGTAACAGGACTACCTTCTCTCATTCCATACCATTATTTCATGTGATTTGTAGCCTTGGAAGCTCTAACAGAGGATCTTCATTCTTCCTATATTTCTCACCAATGAAATGTTTTCCTTAGGAGGAAACATCTTCAACACCTGGGTAGCGGGTGACTTATCTCTATTTAGTGATTTATAGAGATGCTTCTTTCATCTTATAGTTTCACTTTTCCAAACATCCTTGATGTCATTTGCCTCCAGAGCCGAAAGAAAGAAAGAAAGAAAGAAAGAAAGAAAGAAAGAAAGAAAGAAAAAGAAAAAAGAAAGAGGAAAGGAAAGGGAAGGAAAAAGAAAAAGAAAACAAAGAGAACATGAAGAAAGAATATTTGTTTCTTTCCAATTTGGGAAATCACCCCCAATCACATTATATTGGCAACAATAAGTCATATGTGAGAGAAAGCACATAGAAGTAAGGGTGCTAGGAAGTATAGTTCCTATTTTGAGGGCTAATTTTCAAGCAAAACTTCTGTACCACCAAAGGGAAGTGCAAGTGGTGGTAGTAGACAGCTAGAAGACTATAATACAGTAAAAATTAACTATGGTCAGCAATATTAGACCAAAATTTCCTTTACACTGGTCCTTTAAATTATGGTTATCCAATTTTCAGGTAAAAATAATGTCAACAATAAGAATGGCTTCCATGTATATAACTTTTCCACTGTAAGTTCATAATAAATTACTGATCTATGGACTAGTCATTGTCATTTGTCAGTTCATGATTTTTTCCTCATAACTTTCATGTAGCAAAAACACACTTTCTTTCAGTCATGTATTTACCTGGTTGACTGTGAATGAAAGTTGACCCATTTCCTAATTAAGTTTAAGCAATTAAGTTATAAGCAACTTTGGTTTTATTTTATGGGTAGCTGAGTATATGGATCTAAAAAAAGACTCAAATTTCAAATTCATTCCATAAAAATAAGCTTTTTAAACAGATTTCAAGAAGATCCTAAAGGTGTCAGTATTCAATGTTTGTCAGTTTCTACTGATGGTGATTTTCATGGGCAAATAATGTACTATGATTCTCACAGTTTCAACAAATTTCACAATATTGCATAAGGAGCACCATGAGTTAATTTTTGGCAATTTTTGTGTGAATAAAGTTTTGATTTTCTTCTTTAAGGAATAGCTCTTTCCAGGCCCACAGCATGTTGGCATGTCTTCTTAACATGTCAACACTTCTGGCCTCGATGGAATTTTAAAATGCTGAGAAAATTGAAAAATTGTATTTGGAACAAGTGCATCCATTTAAAAATTCTAAAACACAGATAAGAACACACTTCTTTTTTCTCCCTTAATGCCCCCTATGATCCTTAAATCCATTATTTAATTCTAATTCTATTTTGTGTTCTTATAAAATTTGTGATAATATGCTGTCTTTAGATGCTCAGCTTCTTATCTTGCTATTGTGGCACTCAATTGATTGCAAGAACCTAAAAGGGAGGGGCTCCTGGGTGGCTCAGTCTGTTAAAGCCACCACTGCAGCTCAGGTCATGATCTCACAGTTCGTGGGTTTGAGCCCCACGTCTCAGAGCCTGGTGCCTGCTTCAGATTCTGTGTCTCCCTCTCTCTCTGCCCCTCCCCCGCTTGTGCTCTGTCTCTCAAAAATTAGTAAATGTTAAAAAAAAATTTAAAAAAAATCTAAGAGGGAAATGCATTATTTGTTTATGAGAAATGAAAAGGAATTTTGATTTTTTAAGAGTTTTAAATCTCTCTTATTAATATGCTAATCTTCCTGTCCATCTTTAACAATAGAATAATTTTTGTCCAACAGAGATATTGTGTTGTTCTAGTAAAGGATATGCATATTGTGATTATTGAACTTGTGTCAAATGGTAAACTGAAAAATATATACAACTGAGATATTAAAACAGTTGGGAATTTGTAGCACACTACCCTTTGAACATTACTGAATTTGAGGACCTTAAATTTATTTATACATAAAGAGAGATGACAACAGAATAATCCTCAAAATATTTTGTACTCAGTGAAATTTGTATGTGAGGACGTAAAAAAAAAATAACATGAAGGTTACGTGAACGCTTGATGCCCTTGACATTTTGCCAAATACCAAGAGGATCAAGAACATTAGAAAAAATGTTGTTCTTGTTTTTGGAGTTTAACAATATAATTGAAGCAGTACTGTGACTCTGAAGTTGTGACTAAAGACAAATTTTTTTTTTCCAAGTAAACTCTTCATTAACAGGATCTACCGGATAAGCCCATTATTTTTGTGAGCGGTTCCCTTCCACCTGAAGTCACCAAACACTACCTTAGGCCTCTTAAAACCTACAAAATAGTATATGCCTTTAAATTAAAGTGCTGTTTTTTTTTTTTCTAGTCAAATACAGGAAAGGAAATATATCGAGAAAGTGTATGAAACATCAGTTTCACTGTGTGCTCTGTGAAAATATAACAGGGTTTTGTAAAATTGCAAATCATTTGAAATATGCATAGAATATCAACCCAGATTTTTCTTCATGTGAGGGTAGTTGACCTTTTAGAACCCTGTGTGGAATCGGTTTAAAAAAGTGATGAAGGTATAGGTACACTTTTTTTGTTTTTACATTTATTCTCTAAATGAGAAAGCCTACATTAGCTTCTGTTTTTCAAATGAGAGAATTAAGGCATAGAAGGTTTCGGTAAATTGTGAAAAGACAGAGTTAGTAGTAGGTGACAGATCTTTAGATATGAGACTACACGAACCCCAGGTCCTATCTGTGTCTTTGAGGTGAAGCTATATGCTTTAGTGGCTGGAAGATTAATTCAGGGTGCATAGGAACTGATCAGCACTTTCTTTTCCACCTATGGTGCCAATTAAAAATTTCTTTTAATTTTATGTTTTTAATTTTATTTTTTTTTAATGTTTATTTATTTTGAGAGAGATAAAAGCACAAGTAGGGGAATGGCAGAGTGAGAGGGAAGGAAAGAGAATCCCAAGCAGGCAGAACTCACCACCTGTGAGATCATGACCTGAGCTGAAATCAAGAGTCAGATGCTCAACTGACTGAGTCACCCAGGAGCCCCTGAATTTCTTTTAATTTTAAAAATGCAAATCATCTACTCAGTTTATATTGGTGTTTCAATTGGATATTGGTGCTTCAAGTGTGAATGACTTGAATCTACAGTTGTAAAATCTTAGAGATTAATCCTCATCTGGTACCTTTTATTTAGTATAACAGCACCCTCTATAGCTTCCTTGATTATTGTGTTGTGTTTTTTTTTCTGGAAACTTCCAGAAATGTTGACCATTTCTAGGAGTCTTTTCTGGCCTCATTTTAGAAAGTAATTTCTTTACCTGGAGCCAATTCTGCTTTCTCATAAAATTTCCCTGTTCTTTTTAGGTAAATCAATTAAATGAGTGATTTCAAGAACAAAATTTGCAGGTCAGATGGCCATGGACTCCCCTCCTAACTCGCAAACTACTTGCAGAAAATGAAAATTAGTATTTGTGGAGACACACTGCCCAAATGGTCCTCCTTCAGGGAATCCAAACTGAGGAGAATTATTAATCGTCTTTCCCACATGGCACATCCAGAGCCGCTCTGAGGGTCTCCATTCTTCCTGTCAACCAGAAGTTGAGAAAATCATGGTCATAAAAGAGCATGTATGGGATATTTTTACTGACCATGCCCAGAAGTAGGGTGTGAAACTTTCAGTAAAAGTTCATTGGCTAGAACTTTGTCATATGGCTACGTCTAATAACAGAAGAAGCTGGGAAATAGAATCTAAATGTTTGAACAGAAAAGAAAGTAAGAATACAGAGTTTGGTAGTCTGCTGGCAGTAGCTACCATAAATAAATATTAATTATTTATTTTTAGTTATACATTTAACAAAAAATGTAGTCTCCTCATGAATAATCAAAGCATTACAGTTAAATGTTGAAGTTCTCTTTGATCATTACCACAATTTCTCTAGTCCTCCCCCAGGCATTGCTGCAGTATGAGGTTTATTATCAATTCTTGCAGATTCAATTCTCTTTAATATGAGAGACACAATCATTCTGGGAATCTAGGTCAAAGGATACATGGAGTAGATTGTGTAATAAAAGCAATTACATAGTGCTTATTACATGCATCCACTCTTCTAAGAGCTGGGCACATATTGACTCATTTAATCATAGCAATGAATCTATGAAGTAGGCACCATTATTACCATCCTTATTTTACGGGTGAGCAAATTGAGGCACAGAAAGCCTAATAAATTATTTAAGCTCACATAATTCATACCTTGTAGATCTGATATTGGACTGTGTGCCACTTTCTTCCAGAGCCCATGTGCTTTACAAGTATACCCCACTGCCTCTGAGGTGAAATGATTCAGGATGAGCTCCAGTCATGAGGGAGTAATAAAGGCTGGAATGGTCCTCACATTGTCAACAAATAGAAAACTGCAGAAATGTGTAATAATAGTTTTCAGACATGGGGCAATAGGCAGTGCATCCTGGCAACCCCAGGAGAAGGGAAACAATTGAATTATTAAGTCTTATAACTTCCTTAGCTTAATGGCTGGAGGAAAGCTTTGTACTGTGACACACCGAAAGGAACCCAGATAAAGCCCACATTTGGCATGAATTGTATGAGACATCGATCAGAGTTCAAGAAAACTGAAACAGATAGAATTTGTGAGGACAGAATACTGAGAAGGGAAGTCTTGACAGAAAGAGTTCCAAAAATCTACATAGAAATTTCTGTTGAGTCTTTGAATGCCATTCTACATGTATATAGAGTGTAGCTTGAAAAAATAGTCCTAGAGACACCTGGGTGGCCCAGTTGGTTAAGCATTCAACTCCTGATTTTGGCTCAGGTCATGATCTCATGGTTGGTGGGATTGAGCCCCATGAGGGCTCTGCACTGACAGTGCTGAGACTGCTTGGGATTCCCTCTCTCCAATCTCTCTCTCTCTCAGCCCCTCCCCCCACTTGTGCTCTTGTACACTCTCTCTCAAAATAAAATAAGCATTAGAAAAAATAGTTCCAGGATGGGGGAAAAAAAAAAAAACAATTCCAAGGACCACTAAAGAGAAAATTATTCAGAGCTCTCACCAGAACAAGAACCATTGCTGTTTTCACCATCCAGAGTGAGAAGCACTGTTGACAACAAAGGGCTTTCAGCACAGAACTCCAAAAGCTCCTGCCCTCATGGGGCTTACCAAGCAAAACAAATACTGAAGGTGTGCCTTTTAAAAACCCTAAAATAATTGGTTCAAAGGGAAAGCAAAGAGTAACATATTGAATATATGCCCAATGATAGCAGATCTTACATTAAATTTGAATAAATACTCCAATAAAAAGAAAAAACAAATGACGAAAAAGCAAACCTCTAAAAGATAAAAACAAATCTGCAAGCCACTCTATTGCCTGTCAGAGCAAAACCCAAAACTCTTTAAAAGAATAAACAAGGGGCGCCTGGGTGGCGCAGTCGGTTAAGCGTCCGACTTCAGCCAGGTCACGATCTCGCGGTCCCTGAGTTCGAGCCCCGTGTCAGGCTCTGGGCTGATGGCTCAGAGCCTGGAGCCTGTTTCTGATTCTGTGTCTCCCTCTCTCTCTGCCCCTCCCCCGTTCATGCTCTGTCTCTCTCTATCCCAAAAAAATAAATAAACGTTGAAAAAAAAAATTAAAAAAAAAATAAAAGAATAAACAAGATCTAACACTCAGCAGCAGAAAATTTACAAGGCCAAGCATGCAATCTAAAAATTACTAGACATGTAAAGAAGAAAAATGCGACCCATAATTGTAAGAAAATATTCAATTGTAGAAACACACAGAAATGACAGAGATGACATATTTGTAAGTAAGAACATTAAAACAGATGTTTTAAATATACTTAATGTGCTCAAGGAAAAAACAAACACTAAGAATAAGAACGAAAATTTAACAAGAAACAAATAGGATTTTTGATTTAAAAATCAGTATCTGAAATAAAAATTTGACTGGATGAAATTAACAGCTATTTCAATCCTACAGAAGAGATGATTCTGAACTTGAAATCATAGCAATAGAAATCATCCAAAATGAGGAGATCACAGAAAAATAAAGACTGATAGTAAATTAATAGAGTCTTAGTACTTTCTGAGAAAGAATTAAAAATAAAATAAATATAAAGTGAATTCCAGAAGGAAGGGGTAGGAAAAATTACTTAAAGAAATAGTAAACAAATGATTCCCAAATGTTATGAAAATTATAAACTTACAGATACAAAAGCTTAGTGAATAATGAAAAGGGTAAATACAAATAAAACAATACCAAAGAATATCAAAATCAATTTTCTAAATACAAGTGATAAAGACAAATCTTCAAGTAGCCAGAGGAAAAAAAATGTTATATTACTATAGAAGAGTAATATAAACATAACAGAATTCCTACCAGGAACTGTGCAACCCAGAAAACAAGGAAGATGGGCTTTTAAAGTACTCAAACCCCCCACCTGTCAATTTGGATATATACAGCAAAAATATCTTTCAAAAATTCAAGAGGAATTAAGATGTTTTCAAAGAAGTTTTTCACAGAAATAAAAGCTAAAAGTATTCTTTATTAGCACATCCTCATTACAAGAAATGCCAAGGCAAGTTATTCTGTCATAAAGAATATGATACCAGATAGAAATTTGGATCTACACAAAGAAATGTAGAACTCCAAAAATAGTTAAAATACAGGTGAATATAAAATGCATTTTTTATTATTTTTATATGGTTATAAAGACAGTTGAATGTCAAAAGCAAAAATAGTAACCATGAATTTTGAGGTTATAGTATACATAAAAGTAAAATTTATAACGGAAATAACATAAAATGTAAGTTAAAACCATGTTGTTATATAATTTCATACTCACTGGAATAGCTAAATTCAAAAATACTGACTTGAGAATACATCAGAGATGTAGGATGTATAGGATTACCTCAAAAGGATCATGTGACTATTTTATATAAGTCTGTAGAGCCAAAGACCAGTTGAAGGCATGCCTGGACTCCTGACTTGCAGACAAAAAGAAAGTAAATGTGTGCTGTTTTAAGGTGCTAGATTTGTAGTCATATTGTTCCATAGCAATAGATAATTAATACAAACCTGGGACCAAGAAGCAAGTGACAGATAATGCCCCACTCAACTAGAGCCATCATAAAATTTTTGTGAGGATATAAAATGATACAACTTGGAAAAAATTCTACTCTTAGTCATTTTCTCAAGCATAATGAAAGAAAAATATCCACACAAAGTCTTAATTTTTTTTAATGTTTTTCATTTTTTTAATTTTCGAGAGACAGAGAGAGGCAGAGCATGAGGGGCAGAGAGAGATAGGGAGACAAAGAATCCAAAGAAGGCTCCAGGTTCTGAGCTGTCAGCACAGAGCCTGAAGCAGGGCTTGAACCCACAAACCTTGAGACCATGACCTGAGTCAAAGTCAGACACTTAACTGAGCCACCCAGAAGCCCCTCCACACAAAGTTTTGTATATACATCCAAATGCCCATTAACAGTTACATGATGGGTAAACAAACTATGGCATATCCTGTGAAATACTGCTCAGCAATAAAATGGAATAATCTACCAATACATGTATAAAAGCATTATAATGAATGAAAGAAGCCAGTCACAAAAGAGCACATAGTGAATGATTCCACTGACATAAAGCTCTAGAAGAAATTAATCTTTTATGCCAGAAAATAGTTCAGTGGCTGCCTAAAGCCTGAGGGAGAGTGTAGTCTAGAAAGGAACAACAAAAATCTGAGGTAATAAAATATTCTATAATCTTGATGGCACTGGTGGCTAAACCATATAACCATTTATCAAAATTTATCAAACTACACTCTAAAAATAGCTTTATTTCGGGGCGCCTGGGTGGCGCAGTCGGTTAAGCGTCCGACTTCAGCCAGGTCACGATCTCGCGGTCCGTGAATTCGAGCCCCGCGTCAGGCTCTGGGCTGATGGCTCAGAGCCTGGAGCCTGTTTCCGATTGTGTGTCTGCCTCTCTCTCTGCCCCTCCCCCGTTCATGCTCTGTCTCTCTCTGTCCCAAAAATAAATAAACGTTAAAAAAAAAAAATTAAAAAAAATAAAAATAGCTTTATTTCATATGTGTAAATAACAGTTGTTGCCCCTTCTTTGTGGTTTTGCTTCATGTGGTTTCACATTACCCAAGGTCAACCACGAGTTCATCTGAAAGAAGATAACCCTCCTTGTGATGAATGGTCAGAAGGCCAATGTAGCCTAACTCTATGTCACGATGCTTACGTCATTCATCTCGCTTTATCTCATCACATAGGCATTTTCTCATCTCACATCATTGCAAGACAAAGAGTGACTATTGTACAGTAAGATATTTTGAGAGAGAGCGGCCACATTTACCCAACTTTTATTAGAGTGTATTGTTATAATTGTTCTACTTTATTATTAAATATTGTTAATCTTTTACTGTGGCTAGTATATAAATTAAACTTCATCATATGTATGTATAGGAAAAAGTACAGTATATATAGGGTTTTGTACTATTTTCCCTGGCATAAGGGAGCATATTCCCTGGCATAAGGGAGGACTACTGTATACATAAAGCTTGTATTAAAAAGAAAGAAAAAAACAGGTTCTTGGCTGATTCAGTTGGTTGAACATCTGACTCTTGATTTTTGCTCAGGTCATGATGTTAGGGTCATGGGATCAAGCCTTGTGTCAGACTGAGCGCTGAGCGTGGAGCCTGCTTGATATTCTTTCTCTCTCTGCCCCTGTCTACCACTCACATTCTCTCTAAAAAATAAATAAAATAAAATAAAATAAAATAAAATAAAATAAAATAAAAATTAACAAATAATAAAAAGAAAGAAAAACTAGATGAGGATTTAGAAGGTTTCTGTGATAGTTTTTGCGATGCCATTTACACTAAGGATAACCTTAGGAAATTTCTTTAAATTTATTTATTTATTTATTTATTTATTTATTTATTTATTTATTTAGAGTGGAGGAGGGGCAGAGAGTTGGAGAGAGAGAATCCAAAGCAGGCTCCACGCTCAGGACAGAGCCCGAAACAGGGCTTGATTTCACAACTGTGAGATCATGACTTGAGCTGAAATCAAGAATCAAATGCTTAATGGACTAAGCCACCCAGGTGCCCCTTACCTGGGGAAATTTCTTGACCACTAAACCTCAGGTTCCTTGTCAATAGAATGAGGGTAATAAGAACCTTCTTGACCAGCACATAAAATTAATTAATATGCATTATCTGAGTAATTTAAATTATAAATGTCTTGAAAATATTGTCTTTTTAAAATCATTTGTCTCCCATTTTCCTGGACCCAAACCTATTCTTATAACTCCTGAACTAAGTAAAGAATGCATGCTATTAGAGAAAAAACAAATTTGGTTTCTCTATATTTATTGGTGACCTCCCAAAACAATTTTGCTATACAGACAAATTCAAGAAATTTGAGATTTATAAAAATCAGATTTATGTTTTGAGAATCAGAAACAGGAACTTTAAGGTCAGTTGAGTTATTCAACTTTTGAACTCTAACATTTATATGCTGCAGTGATTTACAATGGATTTAGCAAAAAGAGAATGTTTAACATTATACCTGAGTATTTCTTTTCTCTTTTATTACATAGTGCAAGTTAAGAATTGCTAATCACTTTTTTCAAAAAGATATAAATATGTTCAGAGGTGCTAAAGTAAAAAAAAAAGTGAAGATTAAGCTATAGCTAACAAAATAGAAAATACAATCAGAGGCAAATGTGAAACCATTTCTACTGTTTTGTTTTGTTTTAAACTTGTTCGAGTGGTATGCAATGTGCTTTTCATTATCTGAAGCTCCAGGGAGGAAGCAACCGCCAGATATTGTACATCTCTACAGAAATAAGCTAGGTTCCTTTGCAACAATCTGAATATTTTATTGCCAAAGATCAGCCTCATATATCATTTAGAAAGGGTCATCACAGCCTTTTTATAGTTAAAAAAGGTAACATTTGGTTAAAGACCTCTGGAACTTCTATTAAGTTTCCAGATGTCTTGGCAATAGCTTTCAAATAACCACAATGTTTGCTAACCCTGACCTAATTTTATTAGTCTAGACGTTGAGATAAAATAGTCTTCATAGACTTTTCTAAACTGGTTCCTCTGTTCTATCAGGTGTGAATACACTATCTCTTTGCCAGTTTTTGCCTGTGATGGTTTCCAGGAACTACTTACTCCCTAAAAGTGAGATCATGCCTGAAACAGCAACTGCCAGGGGAAGGTGAGAGACATATGGTGGCCTGACAGTTCTTCTTTCCAATTATACATTAGGAAATTACATAGAAAATGTCTGCTTTTCTAAATATATGTCTAGTAAAATGAAGTTCGTGAACCTCTTTTATTCTTTCAAATGACCCATAATTAGAGTTTTGTCAGGGTATCAATAAATCTAAAAATAAACATAGACCTCTTAACTAATTGCTTTTATTCAATGTTACAAGAAAATTATTATAGCAAAGAAATTGTGGATTTAGAGACAAGAGAAATAGAATTTATATAATGGGATTCAAAATAATAGATATTTCACAGCATTTCCTGTGACCAACAGACTGAACTTAAAGAGTTCATGCAGTCTAGGGGGCTGAACATCTTTAATCTCTGTTCTTGCACTTTATCCACTTCTTCTCTTAATGTTGCACACATTAAGTCTTCTCAATGAAAAAAGTCATGAGAGGACAATTATAAATTCTATTATAGAGGAAGCAAATGAGAAAAATGTGTGAAATGAATTACCTTGAAAGTTAGAGGAAGCAAAAAAACCCTATGGTAGAGGGGAAAACATCTGGTTTCTAATTTTAAGTGTATACCGACTAGCTCATTGACATTTGGTTTGTGTTGACTTCTACCCCCAAAAGATAAGAATGATACAGCTTTGAAGCCTGTGACATAAAGGTTTGTAAATGACAAATCCCACCTCTTTAAATCTATCTTGAGAGATAGGAGGTACATATAATTGATATCAGAGAAATCTCAAGCATTTCTAAAAGTAAATATTTTTCAAACCGTTGTCAAAGCAATGCGTATGCTTTGATTGCCTCTTTTGGTGAATGACTCTACCATCACATCCATCTAGTAATCTAAGCCAAAAATACTAGAATCCTACTCAATTCCTTACCCACTTTTTAAATCCATATTTTGACAGGGCCACGTTGTCTGATAGGCCAGCATGTGAAGTTAGGTAGCATTGCCTATTTTTACAGGTTCTCAAGCTACTCTGGACCAATGAGTTTTTAAAATTTTGTAGCTTATTAGGTGACATGCCATGAAAAGCAAAATAAACTGAGTCAATTCATTAATGTACTTGGGACTCAGAGCCTGATGAAAAATAATTTGAACATGGTATCCTTTGGATACATAGGGTCCTAATGGAAGCTGAATTGAAGGGAGAAACAAGATCTCTGGGAAAAAAAAAAAACATAAATAAGCTAAAACCTTGGTAATGTGTATTATAGTAAGAGGCACAGCCAGAATATTGCAAGGAAAGGTAGTTCCAGATATAAATGAAATATGCTTAATATAGTTTCTGCTCGTTCAAACTTCTCAGTGCTTCCAGGAGGCAGAATGTAGACTGCATAGAACTACAGTGTTTAATGACGCAGAAGGACGTGACAACAAAAGACAGAAGATTTGGTTTCACTGAGATCCTGTTATCTTTAAGTCTCAACAGGAAAAGTGGCTTCCATCTGAGATTCTAAAATTAACAGGTTACATGTAATTTGCATATTTAATCGCCATATGCACTCTTGATAAACCTTTGGATTTGAGCAGAGTCTATTGGGGAACACTACTTCGGGTGAGCCAAAAGAATCCCACACATTGGTGCTTACTGGCTAACGAGAACTAGGTTATAGCAATTGCATTTAAGTATCTCTCCATGACTTGCTCTCATTTTTTTTATCTCTCCTTGGATTGCTGTAGTTTGGACACTTATCTCAAATGGATTTTTTTTTCAAGACTCCTAACTGATAGAATGTCCTTCAGGCTTGTCCATTCCAAGCCATTCTCCACTCTGTTGCCAGAGTAATCTTTATAACTTGAAAATCTGATCAGGTTGTATTAGTGTTTGAATTGCTTCAATGGTGCTCCAGACTTACAAAATTAAAAAGAGATTTCTTTCCAAAAGCCATAAAAACGTGTCTCTCTGGGACTTTTACAGTTCTCTTTCATAAATTGAGCATGTATGTATAACATATACATGTGGGGTGTATATAGTGTATATATACGCCTACATATATACTTACAGTATTTTCCAAACACTTTCTGAGTATCTATTGTTTGCATTTTCCATTAAAGGAGTTTACATTTCCATAAGCAGAGATGAATATTAAACAGATCCTCTGTAAAAAGCAAATTCTAAAACAATATAGTGATATGTTCTGAGAAAAATAAAAGAAAGGTATGAAATGGAGTAACTAACATGGGGAAAGAGAATGGGGGCTATTTCAGATAGGATCGTGAAGGGAGAGCCACCAGAGGAAGTGATGCTTGAGCTAAGACTTGAAGTAATCTATTTATACAAATAGCTGGAGTAAGAGCAGTTCCAGAAGAACGAAGAACATGTGTCAAGACCCTCAAGACTGCAAAGGCCAGAGTTGCTGGAATATAGCTGAAAGGGGATGGAGATGATTGGTTCAAGGTTAAATTGAAAAAATCAGCAGGTCCAAATTGTGTATAATAATTATTCAATAAAAAAGAAGAGCGATGATAATAATAAAAATACCATATAACATATACAATATGGCAAATATTATTTCAAAGAAACATTAACTCATTTAATCCTAACAATACCTCTAGGACAAAAGTACTGTTATTAATCACTGTTTTACAAATGAAGAAACTGAACAAAGAGTAAACAAATGGCTTGCCCCAGATAACATAGAAAAAGTCACAACTAGTTAAGTAGTGGAATTGTTAATAACATAAGCAGTCAAGCTTTAAAATCCAATCAGCATTCTATAGTATATGTAGGAATTTGTCAGACCAAATAAGTATTTTAATTGCTTCTAAGTGAAAGGAGAAGCTAATGAAAAGTTTTTTTTTTTTTAATTTTTTTTTTCCAACGTTTATTTATTTTTGGGACAGAGACAGAGCATGAACGGGGGAGGAGCAGAGAGAGAGGGAGACACAGAATCGGAAACAGGCTCCAGGCTCCGAGCCATCAGCCCAGAACCTGATGCGGGGCTCGAACTCACGGACCGCGAGATCGTGACCTGGCTGAAGTCGGACGCTTAACCGACTGCGCCACCCAGGCGCCCCTAATGAAAAGTATTAAGCACGGAAGGTAAGAGTTGTCCTTTAAAAAGATTCCTCTGGCCACGTGTGTTTGTTTGAGAGGGGATACTTGCAAAAATGGAAGCAAAAAGGATCAGTTAAAGAACAAATGCAGTCAGTCATTTGTCTAGTAGATAACCATGATTTGGACTAAGTGGTAGCAAGAGAGCTTATGAGAATTCATCAAATTCCAAAGTATCTTGAAGGTGGAGGTAAAAGATTTACTGATCAATAAAAATTGATTATGAAATAAGATGATCAAGGAAGACTCTTAATTTTGGCTCATTAAATATATAGATGGTAAGCCCATTAACATCAGAGGGAAGGGAAGCAAGTTGGAAAGAATGGGAAATAGAGGATTTCTGCTTCGAAAATGTTAAGTTTGGCATGCCTATTGGATATCCAAGTGGAGACTTTAAGTAGAGGGTTGTAAATAAGTATTTGGTGCTCTGGGGAAGGTTGGAACTGAAGATATAAATTTGGGCATCATCAGTATATGGCTAATATGTAAAGCTAAGGGGCCAAGTGAGTTCATGACCTTGAAAGAAAAAAACCATAGTCAATATTCTGATTTATTTGATATATCCCAAACTTTCCATGATCTTTCATGCCTTTGGATCTTTGCAGGCTGTTAGGCAATTATTTTCTCTGAAAAATACGTTTAATCTAACGTATCTCAAGACTTCCCTCTTCCATAACACTTTTCCTGATTACTTATGAAGAATTAAGGATTGAGGAAAATATTTCTTTTATCTATCCATCCATCCACCACCCAACAGGCTTCTGCTGCATTATGTTAGCTAACGTATGCTGGAGAGTTTGCTAAGCATTTGGGGATGCCACACTAACACAAAGTACTAAGCCCCATCTTTTGGATTTCTTTGTCTGAATACATTGTCCAGAGCCATATTCTTTTTTTAAACTTTGAGTTATAACATATCATTAAAAAATTTAATACGTCTTGGTCTGCATGAAAAATCAGAAATAGAAAAAATAAAATAGAAACTATCAGAGTGTATCATCATAACAATAAGTATTGTTTGTGACTCACCCCCCTAATCCTTACATATGTATCTACTGGACTGAAACATAATGAAGACATTAATATATTTATCTTATTATGGATAATATTTTTAAAAGTTTGAAAGACATTGTGTTAGACTACTCATCACCTTGCTTACATTTCTTTTCCTCATTTGACTGAACTCTGTCAGGAACCATAGCATTTTATAAAACTTTTTATATTTGAATCCTCAGAAAATAGCCTCTCTTGTAGATCAGGTAAGCCAATAAATGGTGGGGAAAGATGATTAGACGGAGAAAAGTCAAAGAAAATGGGGGCATTTGAAGGAGGCAGCACAAAATCATCAGTGAAAGTCAGCCTCTGCAGTCCTAATTGGTTAGCCAAACACTAACTCCAGAAACGGATATATCCTAATAACTGATTGCACCACAGAATAAAAGAACACCAGGGTATCAAATAAAAAGAAGACTGAATTTTTGTCTTATAATACCAATTCCATTTCTGTTCTGAAAAATAAATAAATATTAAATGGTTGTTACTTGCTTAGTACCTAAATAATTGATGTGAAATGGTACCCTCTCGGCCAATGTACATCTATGATTTGTAGATAACTTCTACATCCTTAGTAATAATTAACATTCTTAGCAGGAAGGAGACTACCTTTAAGTAGAACGCTTGAATGAGAAAATAGAAAAGAATTCAAACTATGGTTACTTTATGACAAGGACATTTCATTGCCAGGAAACATGGTAACAGCTTTATCTTGATTTAGTCCTTGTTTTCAATTCTTTCATTAAGTCCAACTTTCAAGTAATAGGCCATAAATATGCATTTTTAAAATTTAATCTTTTCCTACATAAAATATTTATTTCCTATATCTTTTGAACTAGAACACTATTTGTTCATGTGCGTTTATATTTAAACACCATCTTGACCACAATCTGAAGTTATAGAAAAATATTTGTAGGCCACTTGGTTTTGCCTAGAAACTATTTTCCTGAGAGCTTTGGTAAGAAAATGTACTTATTACTTTCACAGTATTCCTAGAAAAGAAAGCTAGTGTAAAAAAAATCAGCTCTGAATATATGAAGGGCTTGATAATGGGAAGAAGGAAAAAAGGGAGGGAGAGACAGAGGATGAGACAAAAAAGAAACCAAAGAAGTAGGAGGGGGTGGGGAGCAGTGAAAAGCATATTTAACATCTACATCTTGCCACTTCTTCCAACTTATTCCAAAACAACAACCATAGTAATAAAGTTTTACCTAGAAACAGAAATAGGAAACACCCTAAAATGGTTAAAATGCTTTAACACACTCCATTCCTAAGAAGGCATTCATATGAAATTGCAGCATATTAGAGCTTTTCTAATTATAAAACAAAATAATTATTCTTTGAGAATTGGATTATAGGTATCAGCAAGCATAGTGGTGACAATGAGGCATATACATACAATGGGGGTATGGATGTGCTGGAGAAAGAATACTGTGTTCCTGTGTATTCCTTCCCAGAAGAAAATGATTTTCTTTTGGTTAAGAGACCGTAGGGCTGGGGAAGAGACTAAGTGAACTACATAACCTGAGATGAAGCAGGGGTGGGAAGTTTCAGGTATACAAAAGTTAAAGTGACTGTCCCCTTCCCTACTCCCCCTACCCACATGTATTTGTTTAAATAGTTACATAACATATTTGGCACATTGATTGGTATATAGGTAGCACTCAATGAATGTTAGATAGTTTCTTGCATGGATTAAAATTGAAGAACTTGGTGCAACTCCCTAGAAGGTGGAGAGAGGTCCAAGAATGAAGTAGATAGAATAATGGTCTCCCAAAGATGTCTGCATCTTAACCCTCAGGACCTGAGATGTGTTTTGGTATCTGACAAAGGGGAATTAGGTTGCACATGGAGTTATGGTTGCTAATTTTTGTTTTTAAAAATAGAGATTATTCTAGGATTAATTGGTGGGCCCAAGGTAATCACAAGGATCTTTAGAGTGGAAGAAAAAGGCAGGAGAGTCAGACTAATGTGATTAGAGACAGACTCAGTGCACCTTTACTTGTTTTGCAGATGCATGAAGGGGAGAGGATTCAAGGGATATGGGTAGCTTCTAGAAGCTGGAAAAGCAAGCAGATGGATTCTCCCTCAGAGACTCCAGGAAGTAACACAGCTCCGTTGATGCCTTGATTTTAGCCCAGTGAGACTTTGTGGCAGGATTTTGACTGGCAGAACCATAAGATAAGACATTTTGTGTGGGATTAAGCCACTAAATCTGTGCTAAATTATTACAGAAATAGTAGAAAACTAACACAATGAGTAAGTAAACTTATAGAAATCTACAGAAGTGATTTTGCTAGTAATGTTCAGGCAAAGTGTAAACAGATCTCAGAGGGGATGATGGGCATCTATTTAAAGTTTTATATCCTTTTTTAAAAAAGTGATTACACTAGAGTTAACATATAGTTTTTTTTTTAGTTTCAGGTGTACAAAATAGTGATTCAACAATTCTTTACATTACTCAGTGCTCATCTGTGATAAGTGTATTCTTAATCTCCCCTGGTAATCATCAAATTGTTCTCTCTAGGTAAGAGTCTGTTTTGGGTTTGTTTCTTTTTTTTTTCTTCATTCATTTGTTTTGTTTCTTAAATTTTGCATATGAGTGAAATCATACAGTATTAACCTTTCTTTGGCAATGTATTTCACTTAGCATTATACTCTCCAGATCCATCCATGTTGTTGCAAATGGCAAGATTTCATTCTTTTTTTTGTGTGTGAGTAAAATTCCGTTGTATATATAGCCTTTATTATGTTGAGGTATGTTCTCTCTAAACCTACTTTGTTGAGGGTTTTTATCATGACCGGATGTTGTACTTTGCAAATACTTTTTCGTGTGTGTGTGTGTGTGTGTGTGTATGCACATTTCTTTATTCATTTATCTATCGATGAACACTTGGCCTGCTTCCATGACTTGAATATTTGTAAATAATTCCAAAATAAACATAGGGGTGCATATATCTTTTTGAGTTAATTTTTTTGAATTCTTTGGGCAAATACCCAATGGTGGGATTACTGGATCATGGGTAATTTTATTTTTAATTTTTTGAGGAGCCTCCATACCGTTTTCACAGTAGCTGTATCAGTTTGCATTCCCACCAACAGTGCATGAGGGTTCCTTTTTCTCCACATCTGTGCCAATACTTGTTTCTTATGGTTTTCATTTTAGCCATTCTGACAGGTGTAAAGTGATATCTCATTGTGGTTTTGATTTGCATTTCCCTGATGATGAGTGATGTTGAGCATCCTTTAATGTGTGTGTTGGCCATTTGGATCTCTTCTTTGGAGACATGTCTGTTCATGTCTTCTGCCTATTTTTAAATTGGATTATTTATTCTTGTGTGTATGTTGAATTGTATAAGTTTTTATGTATTTTGGATTCTAACACTTTATCAAATATGTCATTTGAAAGTTTCTTCTCCAAGTCAGTAGGTTGTCTTTAATTTTGTTGATTGTTTCCTTTGCTGTAAAGAAGTTTTTTTATTTTAATGTAGTCCCAATAGTTTATTGTTGCTTTTGTTTCCTTCGGCCTAGGAGACATGTTTAGAAAAATGTTGTTATGACCAATGTCAGAAAAATTACTGCTCTCTTCTAGGATTTTTACAGTTTCAGGCATCACATTTAGGTCTTTAATCCACTTTGAGTTAATTTTTGTAATCTTAATTTTTGTTGAGATAGTGGTTCAGTTTCATTCTTTTGCATGTAGCTGTCCAATTTTCCCAATACCCTTTGTTGAAGAGACTTTTTCCCATTGCATATTCCACCCTCCTTTTTGAAAACTAATTCACCAATTAACTGTGGGTTTATATCTGGACTCTCTATTTTGTTACATTGATCAATGTGTCTAATTTGTGCCAGTACCATATTGTTTTGATTACTACAGCTTTGCAGTATATCTTGATATCTGGAATTGTGGTACCTCCAGTTTTGTTCTACTATATCAAGATTGCTCAGGCTATTCAGAGTCTTTTATGGTTCCATACAAAATTTAAGACTAGTTGTTTTAGTTCTGTGAAAAATGCTGTTGGTATCTTGATACAGATTGCATTAAATCAGTAGATTGCTTTGGGTGGTATAGACATTTTAACAATATTTGTTCCTTCAATCCATGAAATTGGAATGTCTTTCCTTTTCTTTGTGTCATCTTCAATTTCTTTTATCAAGTGTTTCATAGTTTTCAGAGTACAATTCTTTCATCTGTTCAGTTAAGTTTATTTTCAAGTATTTTATAATTTTTGATGCAATGTCAAATGGAATTTTTTTCTTAATTTATGTTTCTGCTACTTCATTATTAGTGTAGAGAAATGCAATGGATTTCTGTATAGTTATTTTGTATATTTCTGTATATTTATTTTGTGACCTTAATGAATTCATTTATCAGTTCTAACAGTTTTTTGGTGGAGTCTTTTGGAGGTTTTCTATATGTAGTATCATGCCATCTACAAATAGTGAAAATGTTACTTATTCCTTAGCAATTTGGATGCCTTGCATTCCTTTTCCTTGTCTGATTACTATGGCTAGGACTTCCAGTGCTATGTTGAATAAAGGTTGTGAGAGTGGACATCCGTGTCTTGTTCCTGATCTTAGAGGGAAAGCTCTGTTTTTCACCATTGAGTATGATGTTAGCTGTGGGTTTTTTATATACGGACTTTATTGTGTTGAGGTATGTTCCCTCTAAACCTACTTTGTTGAGGGTTTTTATCATGAACGTATGTTGTACTTTGTCAAATACTTTTTCCTGTGACTAGTAAAATGATCATATGGCTTTTATCCTTTCTCTTATTGATGTGATGTATTACATTGATTGATTTGTGAATATTGAACCCTTGCACTCCTTGCACCGTGAGAATAAATCCCACTTGACCGTGGTGCATGATTTTTTTTAAAGGTATTGTTGGATTTAGTTTGTAATATTTTGTTGAGGATTTTTGCATCCTGCAGAGATGTTGTCCCGTAGTTCTCTTTTTGTAGTATCTTTATCTGGGTTTGGTATCAGGGTAATGCTGGCCTCATAGAATGCATTTAGAAGTTTGCCTTCCTCTTTTATTTTTTTGGAATATTTTGAGAAGAATAAATATTAATTCTTCTGTAAATGATTGGTAGAATTCACTTGTGAAGATGTCTGGCCCTAGGCTTTTGTTTGTTGGGAGTTGTTTGATTACTGATTCAATTACATTGCTAGTGATCAGTCTGCTCAAATCTATTTCATCATGATTCAGTTTTGGGTGGTTATGTCTCTAGGAATTTATCCATTTCTTGTATGTTGTCCAATTTGTTTGACATATATTTTTTCATAATAATTTCTTGCAATTCTTTATATTTCTATGGTGTTGGTTTTTATTTCTCCTCGTTTATTTCTGGTTTTGTTTATTTGAGTCCTCTCATTTCTCTCTCCTTATGTCTCTTCTCTCTCTGTCTCTCTCTCTCTCTTTTGGATGAGTCCAGCTCTTTATGTCTCTCTCTTTTCTCTCTGTCTCTCTCTCTTTTGGGTGAGTCTAGCTAAAGGTTTATCGATCTTGTTGATCTTTATAAAGAACCATCTCTTGGTTTCATTGATCCGTTCTATTGTTTTTTGTTTTTTGTTTTTGTTTCTAATTTGTTTATTTCTGCTCTAATATTTATTGTATCCTTCCTTCTATTGGTTTTATGTTTCTTCCTTTTTTTTTTTTTTTTTTTTAGCTCTTTCGGTATAAAGTTAAATGTTTTTACTTCTTGAAATAGGCCTATATATATTGCTATAAACTTCCCCCTCAGAACAGCTTTTGCTGCATCCCAAAGATTTTGGAACATAGTGTTTTCATTTTCATTTGTTTCTATGTATTTTTCAATTTCCTCTTTGACTTCTTGGTTGACTCATTCATTGTTTTGTAGCATGTTATTTAAACCCCATGTATGTGTTCTTTCTAGATTTTTTCTTGTATTGATTTCTAGTTTCATAGCACTGTGGTTGGGAAAGATGCATGACACGACTTAGATTTTTTGAATTTGTTGAGACGATTTGTGGCCTAAAATGTGATCTGTTCTGGAGAATATTCCATTGCACTTGAAAAGAAAGTGTATTCTGCTGTTTAAGGATGGAATGTTCTGAATATATCTGTTAGATCCATCTGATCCAATGTATAATTCAATGACACTGTTACCTTTTTTTCTGTTTAGATGATCTATCTATTGATGTAAGGGGGGGTGTTAAAGTCCCCTACTATTATTATTTTACTATTGATTACTTCTTTCTTGCTTGTTATATAACTGCTTTATGTATTTGAGTTCCTCCATGTTGGATGCATTATTATTTATAATTGTTATATCTTTTTATTGGTTTGTTCCCTTTATGAATATATGTTGTCCTTTTTTGTCTTTTGTTACAGTCTTTGTTTTAAAGTCTATTTTGCCTGATATGAGTACTGCTACCCTGCTTTCTTTTCACTTCCATTTGCATGATAAATGCTTTTTCATCCCTTTACTTTCTACCTGCATGTGTCTTTAGGTGTGAAATGAGTCTCTTGTAAGCAGCATATAGATGGGTCCTGCTTTTCTTATCCATTTTGTCATCCTATGTTTCTTGATTGGAGTGTTTAGTCATTTTCCATTCAAACTAATTATTGCTAGTTGTGTACTTATTGCCAATTTGTTACTTTATTGTTGTTTTTGTAGTTGTTCTCTGTTCCTTTCTTATCTTGCTCTTTTCTCTCACAGTTTGCTGACTTTCTTTAGTGATATACTTGCATTCCTTTTTTCTTTCTTATTTTTATTTTTTTGCATATCTATTATTGGTTTTTGATTTGTGGTTACCATTAGGTTTGTACATAACATCTT
Source organism: Herpailurus yagouaroundi (assembly GCF_014898765.1). Lineage (NCBI taxonomy): Eukaryota > Metazoa > Chordata > Mammalia > Carnivora > Felidae > Herpailurus > Herpailurus yagouaroundi. The sequence goes on from NW_024412376.1 coordinate 32,069,388, forward strand.
ATGCATATCACAATCTATATTAAGTTAATGGTTGCTTAATTTTGAACCTATTCTTTACTCTTTTTCCACCCCACACTCCTACATTTGAGGCATATGGTCTCATACTTTCCATTCTTTTATTTTGTGAATCCCTTGACTGATTTTTATAGAGATACTTAGTTTTACTGATTTTGAGCTTCTTACTCTTATTTCTACTTATGGTCTTTACTTTCCACTTGAAGGGTCCCTTTTAACATTTCCCATAGGACTGTTAAAAAAATGTTTTTAATGTTTATTTACTTTTTGAGAGAGACAGGGAGTGAGTCGGGGAAGGGCAGAGAGAGAGAGGGAGACAAAGAATGTGAAGTAGGCTCCAGGCTCTGAGCTGTCAGCACAAAGCCCAGCATGGGGCTTGAACTCACAAACTACGAGATCATGACCTGAGCTTAAGTCAGACATGTAACTGACTGAGCCACCCAGGCACTCCCTGTAGGACTGTTTTAGTAGTCATAAATTCCTTTCACGGTTGTTTGTCTAGGAAATGCTTTTCTCTCTCCTTCTCTTCTGAATTATAGCCTTGCTGGAGAAAGTATTCTTGGCTGCAGGTTTTCTCTTTCAGCACTTTGAATATATCATGCCACTCCCTTCTGGCCTGCTGTGTTTCTGTTGAAAAATTAGCTGATAGCCTTATGGGTTTTTCCTTGTATGTAACTGTTTTCTATTCTCTTGTTGCTTTTAAAATTCCAAATTTATCACTACTTTTTGCCATGTTAATTACTATGTGTCTTGGTATGGATCTCCTTGGATTGACTTTTGGGGGTCTCTCTGTGCCTCCTGGACCTGATTTTCTGTTTCCTTCCCCACAATCAGGAAGTTTTCAGCTATTATTTTTTCAAATAAATTTTCTGCCTCCTTTTCTCTTTCTTCTGGGATCCCTATAATGCAAATGTTACTTTGCTTGTTAGTGTCCCTGAGTTCCCTAAGTCTATTTTCATTTATTTGTTTATTTTTTTAATTAATTCATTACTTAATTTCTCTCTTATGTTCAGTTTGATTGATTTCTATTACTCTGTTCTCCAGGGTGCTGAACCATTTTTCTGCTTCTTCTAGTCTACTATTTCTTCCATCTAATATATTTTTAATTTCAGTTATTGAATTCTTCATCTCTGATTTTTTAAAAAAATATTTTCTATCTCTTTTTTCAGGGTCTCACTGAGGTCCTCCACTCTTTTCTAAAGTCCAATGAGTATCTTTATGACCATTACTTAAATTCTCCATCAGGGATCTTACTTATCTTCATTTCATTTAGTTTTCTTGCTGTTATTTTGTCCTGTTCTTTTATATGGGACGTATTCCTCTATCTCCTCATTTCTTCCAGCTCTGTGTTTCTGTTTCTATGTGTTAGGACAGTCAGTTACGACTCCTGCTCTTGAAAGTAGTGGCCTTATGAATAAAGTTTTATATTTGTAAAGATATGGTATAACTTAAAAAATTTTAAGTTATAAATTTTCTTTGGTGTTCTATCTGTTGTAAGGGTTAAAAATTGTATTTAAACTTGCTGCAATCTGTCATCAGCTCCTATTCTGTCCCCTCCTTCACTATTTCTGCCCTCAGACCAGTATCACTGCTATGAATGCATATGCATATGCATACACATTCATCACACACACTTTAATCTTCTTTTTTAACATTTGATGACACTGGTGTCACATTATAACATTAACAAATTCTTTATTTCTTGAAATTCTTTTTTCTTTTGCATCAAAAATCCTATGCTTTCTTTTTTTTTCTTTTCCTCTCTTACCACTCCTCATTTTTTAGTTTATCTTCCTTAACATTTTTATTGTTCCAAGGAACGGAGACTTACTCACAGTAATTAAAATACTATGAACAGAATATTCTTTAAATATATAGCAGGCAATGAGAGAGAAAGGAAATCATAGAAATACTAGAGTAGAAAGTGTAGGACTTTCGGGTCTAATGGACACTGAAACTAAACAATCTAGAACCTTGGAAGTAGAAATTTGTGAATCTTTAAAGTTCCTCCATTTACAAAGCAGGTACTCCCAGTCCCTAATATATATATGTATATCTTCTAACTTCTCTTATGATCAGCTTTTTTTTTTAATTTTTTAACGTTTATTTATTTTTTTGAGACAGAGAGAGACAGAGCATGAATGGGGGAGGGTCAGAGAGAGAGGGAGACACAGAATCTGAAACAGGCTCCAGGCTCCGAGCCGTTGGCACAGAGCCCGATATGGGGCTCGAACTCACAGACCGTGAGAGCATGACCTGAGCCGGAGTTGGAGGCTCAACTGACTGAGCCACCCAGGCGCCCCTTATGATCAGCTTTTTAAATAGACTTTTTTTTTTTACTTTATTTTTACTTCTTTTATTATTTATTTATTTATTTATTTATTTATTTTTGGAGAGAGAAGAGAGTGAGCATGAGCAGCAGAGGGAGAGAGAGAATCTTAAGCAGACTCAATCCAATGACCCCAAAATCATGGCCTGAGCTGAAATCAAGAGTTGGATACTCAACTGACTGAGCCACCCAGGTGCCCCAAATAGACTTTATTTTTTAGAGCAGTTTTAGGCCATAGCAAAATAAAGCTGAAGATACAGATTTACCATGTACTTCCTCCTGCACATATGCATAGCCTCCTCCATTATCAATAGTCCCCACCATGGCAGTACATTTGTTACAACTGATGAACCCACATAGTTACATTATTATTACTTAGAGACTACTATTACTACTTAGACAGTAAGTAGTTGATGAGGTTCACTGTTGATATTCTACATTCTATAAGTCTGGACAAATGCATAATAACATGTGTCTACCATTATAATGTAATAGTATGTCTTTTGTAGAGTAGAAAATTTTTGTTTTCATAAAGGCCAGCTTATGAATTCTTTGTTTCATGGATTGTGCCTTTGTTATTATGTCTAAAAAGTCATCCCAAACCTAAGGTCATCTAGGTTTTCTCCTCTGTTAACTTCTAGTTTTATAGTTTTGAATTTTACATTTAGATCTGTAATCCATTTTGAGTTAACTTTTGCGAATGGCGTATGGTCTGTGTCCAGATTCTTTTTTCTTTTCTTTTGTTTTCTTTTGTTTTGTTTTGTTTTGTTTTGTTTTCTTTTTTCTTTTCTTTTCTTTTTTTTCTTTTCTTTTCCTTTCCTTTCCTTTCCTCTCCACTCCTCTCTGTTTTTCTTTCTTTCTTTCCCCTTCCCTTTCCTTCCCTTCTCTCCCTCTCTCTCTCTCTTTTTCTTTCTTTTCCTTTTTTTTTGCATATGTCTGTTTAATTGTTTAAGCACCATTTGTTGAAAATACTCTCATTGTGGGGCACCTGGGTGGCTCAGTTGGTTGAGCGTCCGACTTCGGCTCAGGTCATGATCTCACTTTTCGTGGGTTCAAGTTCTGCGTGGGGCTCTGTGCTGACAGCTCAGAGTCTGGAGCCTGCTTCGGATTCTGTGTCTCCCTCTCTCTCTGCCCCTCCCCTGCTCATGCTCTGTCTGTCTCTCTCAACAATAAATAAATATTAAAAAAAGAAAAAAGAAAAGACTATCATGTCTACATTGTATTGCCTTTACTCCTTTGTCAAAGATTAGTTAACCTTATTTATATAGGTCTATTTCTGGGCTCTGTTATGTTCTGTTCTGTTCATTATTGGTCTATTCTTCCAACAGTACTCTACTGTCTTTCTTATTGTAGCTTTGTAGTAAATCATAAAGTCCAGTAATGTTAGTCCTCCAAATTTGCTCTTCTCCAGTGTTATTGTCTCTTCTAAAATTACCTCTCCATATAAATTTTAGAATCAGTTTACCAATATCTACAAAATAACTTGCTGGAATTTTGATTGGGATTACAGTTAATCCATAGATCAATTTAGGAAGAACTGGTATCTTAACAGTATTGAGTCTTCCTGTCTAAGAACACGGAATATCTCTTCATGTATTTTGTTCTTTTGTTTGTTTTTGTTCATCAGACTTTTGTAGTTTTCCTCATATAGATCTTGTACATATTTTGTTAGGTTTATGCCTAGTTATCTCATTTGGAAGGGTGTAAATAATACTGTTTTTTTAATTTTCTATATCCATATGTTGTTGCCAATATATAAGAAAGTAGTTGACTTTTGTATATTAACATTGAATCCTGCAATCGTGCTATAACTTATTCATTCCAGAAAATTTTTTGTCTCTTCTTTTCAATTCTCTGCATAGATAATCATGCCATTTGCCAAAACAGTTTTATTTTTTCCTCCACAATCTATGTGCCTTTGTTTCCTTTTCTTGCTTTCCTGTATTAGCTAGGAGTACCAGCACTGCTTTCACTGCATCACACTAATTTTGATAGGTTGTGTTTTCATTTTAATTTAGTAAAAACATTTAAAAATTTCTCTTGAGTTCTTTTTTCACCCATGTGTTGCTTAGAAACATACTGATTAGTCTCCAACTATTTGGGGGTTCTTCAGCTATTATTCTGTTATTTATTTCTACTTTAATTCCATTGTGGATGGACAGTAGACATTATATGATCTATCTTTTTAAGTTATTATATGGCCCAGAATGTGGTCTACCTTGGTGAATGTTCCATGTGAGCTTGAGAAAAATGTGTATTCTGCTATTGTTGGATGAGGTTGTCTATATTTGTCCATTATATCCAGTTGATTGATTGTGTTACTGAGTTCAGCTATATCCTTACTGATTTTCTGCTTGCTGGCTGTGTCCACTTCTGATAGAGAAGTGTTGAAGTTTCCAACTATAATAGTGGATTTATTGATTTCAACTTGCAGTTCTAACAGTTTTGTCTCACATATTCTTATCCTCTGTTGTTAAGAAAATACATGTTAAAGATTATTATGTCTTCTTAGAGAATTGAACACTTTATCATTACGCAATGCCACTCTTTATTCCCAATAACTTTCCTTGGTCTGAAGTCAGCTATGTCTGAAATTAATATAGCTACTCCTGCTTTCTTTTCATTGGCATTATCATGGTTTATCTTTCTACATCCATTGACTTCAATATTTATATGTCTTTATATCTAAAATGGGTTTCTTGCAGACAACGGATAGTTGAGTCTTGTTTTTTGATTCATTCTGACAATCTCTTTTAATTGGTGTATTTAGACTATTGAGTTCACAGTGATTATTCATATATTGAATTGATGTCTGCCAAATTTGCTACTCTTTTCTATTTTCTGTCCTTGTGTTTTGATTCTATTTTTGCTTTCCACTCATCTTCTTTTTTACAGAAGTTTTAATTGAATGTTGTATATGATTCCATTTTCTCTTTCTTAGCATATCAGTTATACATTTTTAAAAAAAAACGTTTTTAGTAGCTGCCCTAGAGTTTGCAATATACATTTACAGTTAATCCAAGTCCACTTTCAAATAACACCATACCATTTAGCAGGTTACGTATTTTATAATAACAAAATAAGGCTTATTCCTCCCTCCCATCCCTTGTATTATTGCTGTCATTCATTTTGCTTATATAAAAGTATATATATGTAATATATATATGATTGAATATATAATGTATATTGTATGTATATAATGTACATATGTAATATATATCCTATATGATTGTAATATATGTAATATATCATATATGTGATTGAATATATTATGTATATTATACATATGCATATAATGTGCATATATATGTAATACATGTCATATATATATGATTGAATATATAATGTATTGTTGTTATCATTATTTTGAACAAATTGTTATCTATTACATCAACTAAGAATAAAAAAATAAAAGTTTTTATTTACCTTCACTTATTCTTTCTCAGATGCTCTTTCTTCTTTTTGTAGATGTGAGTTTTTGACCTATGTCAAAACTTTCTCTAAAGACCTTCTTTTAACATTTCTTATAAGGCAGGTCCACTGGCAACAAATTTTCAATTTTTGTTTCTTTGAAAAAGCCTTTATTTCTCCTTCAGTTTTATTTTATTTATTTATTTTTTTTAATTTATTTTTTTTTCAACGTTTATTCATTTTTGGGACAGAGAGAGACAGAGCATGAACGGGGGAGGGGCAGAGAGAGAGGGAGACACAGAATCGGAAACAGGCTCCAGGCTCTGAGCCATCAGCCCAGAGCCCGACGCGGGGCTCGAACTCACGGACCGTGAGATCGTGACCTGGCTGAAGTTGGACGCCTAACCGACTGCGCCACCCAGGCGCCCCATCTCCTTCAGTTTTAAAGGATAATTACATTAGATCCACAGTTCTGTGTATGTGTTTTTTTTTTTTTTTTCTTTCATCAACACTTTAAATATTTCGTTCCCGTCTTGCTTGCATGGTTCCTGATAAAAAGTTGGATGTAATTGTTATCTTTGCTCCTCCACAAGTAAGGTGTCCTCCCTGCCCCTGGCATCTTTTAGTATTTGTCTTTGATTTCTGTAGTTGAAAATAATTTTTTTCAATATATGAAATTTATTGTCAAATTGGTTTCCATACAACACCCAGTGCTCATCAAAGGTGTCCTCCTCAATACCCATCACCCACCCTCCCCTCCCTCCCACCCCCCATCAATCTTCAGTTTGTTCTCAGTTTTTAAGAGTCTGTTATGCTTTGGCGCTCTCCCACTCTAACCTCTTTTTTTTTTTTTTTCTTCCCCTCCCCCATGGGTTTCTGTTAAGTTTCTCAGGATCCACATAAGAGTGAAAACATATGGTATCTGTCTTTCTCTGTATTGCTTATTTCACTTAGCATAACATTCTCCAGTTCCATCCACGTTGCTACAAAGGGCCATATTTCATTCTTTCTCATTGCCACGTAGTACTCCATTGTGTATATAAACCACAACTTCTTTATCCATTCATTAGTTGATGGACATTTAGCCTCTTTCCAAAATTTGGCTATTGTTGAGAGTGCTGCTATAAACATTGGGGTACAAGTGCCCCTATGCATCAGTACTCCTGTATCCCTTGGGTAAATTCCTAGCAGTGCTATTGCTGGGTCATAGGATAGGTCTATTTTTAATTTTTTGAGGAACGTCCACACTGTTTTCCAGAGTGGCTGCACCAGTTTTCATTCCCACCAACAGTGCAAGAGGGTTCCCATTTCTCCACATCCTCTCCAGCATCTATAGTCTCCTGATTTGTTCATTTTGGCCACTCTGACCGGATGGCCAACAGGCACATGAAAAGATGCTCAATGTAGCTCCTCATCAGGGAAATACAAATCAAAATCACACTCAGATATCACCTCACGCCAATCAGAAAATAATATATTTTTTTTTTTTTTTACCATTTTCCTGCTTGTTATTCTCTGTGCTTTCTAGATCTGTGGTTTTGTGTCTGACTGTATTTTGGAGAAATTCTCAGTCATTACTGTGTCAAATGTTTGTTTTCTTTTTCTCTCTTCCTTCTTTTGGAAATCCCAATATGCGTAAATTAACACCTTTTGTAGTTGTCCCACCAGTCTTGGATATTTGGATATTTCAGCATTTTGTTTTGTTTTGTTTTCAGTCATTTTCCTCTTTGTTTATTAGTTTTGTCAGTTTCTACTGAGATACCCTCAAGCTCAGATATTATTTTCTCAGTTGTTCCTAGCATCCTAATGAGCTCATTAAAGGCATTCTTCATTCTTGTTACAGTGGTTCTGATCTCTCACATTTGCTTCTGGTTCTTCTTAGGATTTCCATCTCTCTTACATTGTCCATCTGTTTTTGCATGTTGTCTGCTTTATGCATCTTAAAAATAGTTGCTTTAATTCCTGGTCTCATAATTCCAACCTCCCTGCCATATCGGAGTCTGGTTCTGATGGTTACTTTGTCTTTTCAAACTGTGTTTTTGCCTTTTACTATGTCTTGTAGTTTTTCTTTGATTGCCAGACTTGATATACTGGGTAAGAGGAACTTATGTAAACAGGCTATTAGTAATGTGGTGGTAAGATGTGCAGGAGGAAATGTGCTCTATAGACCTATGATTAGGTCTCAGTCTTTTAGCGGGTCTGTACCTTTGGACTGTGAACTTCCCTGCTTCCCCTTAGATCAGAGGGGATGGTTCAAGCCAGCTTGAATTGGGCATTTTTCTTCTCCCAGATCAGTTAGTCTCTGATAAAAACCCTAACTAGCAGGTTAGGATCTGGTTAATTAGTTTCTCCTGAGGGCTGATTTTAAGGGGAACAGAGTGGTCTGGCAAACTTCAAAATGGTTCCTTTTCTCCTCCACCTGAAGGAAGCCCAACGATATTTTCCCTAATACATACTGTGAGAATCTGGTTGAGCTCCTGGAGGTAAAATTCACTAATGTATGCCTCCTGCCCCCACACATTGACTGGGTACCCCTGGAACTTTTATCTCTCAGACTTGTCCACATTGAGGCCTTGATTATTTTATCAGTTACAATTCAGGTTTCCCTACTTTAGCAGTGGTTTCCATGGAGATTTTTGCTCAAGGGTTTCTGCGCTGGAGTGTTGCAATGCTCCCTATTCTCTTGTTGATACCTCCAATTTTAGAGGGAGCAAATTGCCTATGAAGTCACTTCTTTGACAAATCTAAAAAGAGTTGTTGACTTTTCAGTTTGTTTACCTTTTTAATTGTTAGGACAGCAAAGTGACTTCTTCCAGTAGTGATGGATGAGAAACTGGAAATCCTCATGACTACTTTTTCTATTCTGCTTTCTCTATTGTCTAGCACCTGATTACTTCTAAGTTTGACACATGCTAGTCAAAAGATCAGTCATGGCCTCTCATTAATTTGAGAGTTATTTATTTACCATCTACTTTGTGTCAGGCATAGGAACTGACAAAAAATGATTATTAACAAGATGGAAAACATATCAAGCTTCTTAGAACTTAGTTTTCTTTTAAAGAATAATTCCAAAATAAAAACTAGCTACACATATTTAATGGCAATGATTTTGATGATGTTGCCATTTACTGAGCTAGTGGAGATTATTGCAGCAAGAAGTTTGAGGAGCCGAAGAGTTTCATTTTTGACACATTATTTCTGAAATACCAATTTGACATGCAAGGGGCCAGGTCAAATAGACATTTGGATACTTGGATACCAGCTGCCTTATCTACTCCATGTTTCTCAATTCAAATATCCAAGCAGAAGATTTTTTTTTCCTTAAAACTTTTTAACAGGCCCCTTATCTATGTATATTCTAGCTTCCTTTGAGTCATTTCCACAGCCATGACTAACATTGTCCCCACAGTTCTTGATTTCCCTACACAAGGAATAATATTACCTTTGTAGGCACACATATATGGGTTCCAGTACTGATGTCGTCAAGAATTTAAAAATATTTTTGATCTCTAACCTCAGTTTTCTTACATTCCAAGACATCTAATAATACCCACTAGATTTTGTGAACGTTAAATGTGGTAAGTATATGGAACTGCCTGACCCATAAAATAGAATTTTGTTCATATTAAAAGATTAATTCAATCATACACATTATAATTTTGATTTGTTTAGTCTTTGTATCTATAACAAGAATCTCTTGTTCTGGCTGTAAGATTTTTGATTACCTAGTATGTAAATGAACTTGGGGACTTAAATGGGTTCTGAAATCCTAATAGAACTGTATTTCTAACACAGAAGAAACAATGCACCAACATGATTTTAAGATTGTAATATATAATATAATACACCCTGTGGTTAGGCCACTGTTCTTTTGGGAAACCCAATGGACTAGTAGAAGTAGTCATAGTGACTGATCTTTCCTTTTGTCCTTTCTAAGTAGCATTCAAATTTCATTTTATAGATTTTCTTTTTCCCCTTTGGACCTATTTAGATGGCACTATAATCCAAAGTCACATCCCTTAAGCTAGGAAGTGAGACTTTTCCTTTATGGGATATTAATCTTAAACAAGGTAATACATAGACTGAAAACCATTGGTGTTCAAATCAAAGGTTACATGTTCAATAGATTGCTCTTGCTAAAGCTTGAGCTTACTCTATTGTGCCGTGGGCTCGCAACATGCTTCCCACAAATTTCCTTTGGTATAAGCTAGCCAGAATAGTATCCTATGCTCACAGAGAGTAGTAACTGATAAAAATATTGTTGTGCATATCTTAAAAGTGTGAGTCCTTTAGATACATGAGTCTTGACAAAATGAAGATAGATTTCTTGGTGCTAAAAGATGGGAGCAGAAATTTCTTATTTGAGGAGTGCCAGAATTCAAAGTGTTGAGAGACTCAAATCTATGCAGGAAAGGCAGGGAAATGCAAGAAAGAAGTTCAGAAAGTCATCAAATTAAATTGGACCGCAGGAAGATGTCAACGCCAGAAGTACGGTGGTGGGAATTTGTGTCCAAGAAGAGTCAGGGCTAATAGAGTAGGCATGACGGACAGGGAAAGATAAAACATAAATCCAAGAACATAGAAATTTTTCTCAGGTTGCCTCTGAAGGTTTGTGAATTTATAGGGAAGGGAGCCAGGATAGCTTTATTTATCTTAAAGTGCTTGGGGAAACTATCTGTTAAATGAAACAAGATCTTTCTTTCATCCAGGTTAATCTATAGATGTATTTTCTCCCCCATGCCTTTACCCTTGGAGATTCTTTGCTTAAAGACAACTTGAGTTTACTTCTTCCTTATGACAACCATTCCTTCCCTCTGCCTCAAGGTATTTATTTTGATTTTCATTCACATTTCACTTCATTTTAATTGGTGTTATAATGCTTTTTATACCATAACCCCAGTTATCAATGCTACTTTTCTGCTACAACTTTATTTCTATATCAAGCTATAATGTTTTTGACTAAAAAAGGGTTTCCTTTTTAATACTAAAAAATTTCCTTTACCACATTTATAAGGTACACAGGGTATAACAGAGTGCCATGACATAATGTGTGTTTAGTTTCAAAGAAACTTTCAGTTAAATTTAAGGAGTTACTATTTAGGTTCCACCCCCAACCGAAGGTGTATTTTTTTTTTTTTTTTTTATTAGACTAGGGGAATGGTAGAACTTCTCCATCATGTAGGTGGTATAAAAATTCACAGTAAAGTTTAAGGTTATTTTTCTTCTGGGACATTTGAAAATAAATATGGGTTTTTCTGAGAACTTCTAGACAGTTTGATATTAACAGCATATTTTATAATATTTGGTACTGTACAATGTAGGACTTTAAAACTTAACAAATGGCACCATGATCCGTTTCCTTCATACTTAGCAAGGAGATTTTTGCAAGTTTCTCCTCACTGGCAGAAAAAAAACAGAATGTTAGTTACGATCATGTATTTCGACACCATAAGTCTACGTGCAATTTAACTACAAATGCATATATTTGGCATAAAATATCTTCTTTTAACTATAACAGAAAACTCCAGCACTTATAGTTATTATGCATAGGGATTTTTGAATGCTATTCTTTCAAATAAGAATTATATAAATAAATACTGCTGCAGGGATCTTTAAAAATCTATGTTCGCTGCTACAATTCCATGCAGAGCTTTCTAAAGCCTTCCTGGCACTTCTTTTTTGGTAATACATGAGTAAATTTAAGCTATTTGGAGCTTATAGAGATTATATCAGAAGTCATCTGCAGACTGTCAGCAGTTTTGAAAGAGGTAGGATATGAATTGTATTTAGAAAGGAAAGCTTGATAGAGATCTTTTGCACTGCTGTATAGAATTGTTTCAGGAAAATATTATCTCTTGTTTGCTATTAGGTTTTGTCAGACCTGAATCCAAAAAGCATATTGATTTGTTGTCAGTAAGTTGCATATGCTAGATGGATCTGTTATCCCCCTATTGTATGAAGCTTATTTCATTCCACTTGCTTGGGGGCAGATAGTACTAGAAAAGAAGTTCAAATATACCTCCACCCCACCTCTACCAAGCAATTCCTTCATCCATTTTAAATTTGGTTCATAAATAAAGGACAGAAGAAATCATCTCATAAATCTGGACACTGGCTTGCACAATTCTGTTGTGATAAATCCTGGAAATTACTTTTTTTTTCACTTTCGCTATTAATGCTAAGCTGCTAGTGTGTATCATTGGTCCGTCTTAGGAGATGAGATATTAATTATGTTTAAATTCATAAGCTGTTAATTTTACTTATTTTACTCCATATTTGATTACCTAAAGAACCCAGAATGGAAGCTGACATATGGTATCTCTGCAGTACTGATTGAACATCTGCAACTCAAGCAATTATTCAAATTTATCAAGTAAATCGCTTACATAAGTAAGATAGTGGTTTCTCTCTATTCCATTACGTTGAGTCAAATATTTATTCTTTTATATTATAAGATGCACAGTTTGTTCTGTTGTGTGAGAAACAAGAACCAGTTAGGAAAAAAAAAAGCTTTCTTGAGTTTTGAGCTCAGATGGAAATACAGGGAAATGATGCTGCTTACTACAGAGGAAAAGAAGTATTACAGTAGAGAGAGAGAATGAGGAGGAAGAGATTCAGTGTTGTGATCCTGGGTTTACTAGCAGATCAGCAACAGAGTTCTCTCCTTTTCTCTCCCTCTCTGTCTCTCTCCCTGTCTTCCTCCTCCTTCCACTCCCCCCCACATCTCCTTACCCCACCTCCTCTCTCATCCTCTTCCAGGGAATACAGAGGTTTTCTCTGTTTTTGCTTGGGTGACTAATCATATGTGCACAAATATGTCTATTTAATTCAGTAATTGCATTTAAGTAAGGACAGCAAGAAAAGCTTACTTGGAATTGTACAACTTTCCTTTAGATCCATCATTGTAAATTTCTCTAGGGATTTGGGCCCTTTATTTAGGCACTTATTTATTTGGGCCCTTTCTCCTTTTCATTGACAATCTGAAATTCTTTATGTTGTGTACATTTCTAATGTTTTTCCTCATCAGAGTTTTCCTATGGCTACCCTTACAGATACAATGTGTTATGATAAGTAATACACTTAAATAAAATTTTAGAGTATTGTGTTCACACCAAGAATTTGGGGGCTTCAAAATATCCATTAAAAAAAATAATGGCACCATTATCCTGGTTCTTCTGAGTTATTCAGGCACATTTCTTATTCTACTCATTAGCTTACCCCCTTGCAAATAATAAATACTGAAGAATTTATTTTTGACAACAGATTTTTGCTGTTTTTGCTTTTGATTTAAAAACTTCTTTCAGATTTACATTTTATTAATAAAGTCCCTATGTTCCAGACACTGTTCTAGGGCCTGCAATATAGAAGGGGACAAAACCTTCACTCTTTAAGCTTACGTATGTGTGTATGCAGGGGAAGAGCAGATAGGACTAAGTCAACGAATCAAACAAGATAGTTTCCAATATAATAAATGTTAAGAAGGAAATGTGAGGGGCGCCTGGGTGGCGCAGTCGGTTAAGCGTCCGACTTCAGCCAGGTCACTATCTCACGGTCCGTGAGTTCGAGCCCCGCGTCGGGCTCTGGGCTGATGGCTCAGAGCCTGGAGCCTGTTTCTGATTCTGTGTCTCCCTCTCTCTCTGCCCCTCCCCCGTTCATGCTCTGTCTCTCTCTGTCCCAAAAATAAATAAACGTTGAAAAAAAAATTAAAAAAAAAAAAAAAAAAAAAGGAAATGTGAGCCATTTTCCTGAGTGTGAGTCGGTTGGAGGGAGGCTAATTGAATTGGATATTCAAAAAGGCCTGTTTGAAGAGGTATCTGAGCTAAGACCTGACTGATCTGAAAGAGCTGAGTATGTGAAAATTTGTGGGTGGAGCTTTCATCTAGAATGAAGGGTGAGTTCTAGAACCTTGTGGAGGGAACACATCCTTTATGTCTGAGGACTATAAAGAAAGCCAGCCAGTCTGGTTGGTATATAGAAAACAAAAGGCAGCGTGGCAAAAAGTAGGTTATGGGTAGAATCACATAGATCAGGTAGGCCCAATATGATTTCATTTGAGGAGTTTTCACTGATTTTAAGTGACATGGAAGTCCATTGGTTGACAGAAGTGAGGGAATGACAAGATCAGATTTAATACAGATATTTGGGTTCCTCTGTGAAGAATGGATACAAATTATAGACTTTTTTCAATGAGTCTCTGGTTGCAAGCAAAAAAATAAGTACACAAACAAAAATAAAAACAAAACAGCTTTGGATGGTTTAAACAGAAAGTGATTTTTTAGTCAGCATGCTGGCTAGCCTGAGAATCACCCAGAAGGTTGAAGAAATAGGCAAAAACACAACCAGAATCCCATCATGTATCTGGTTAATAGGGCTTCAGTGGAGGCTTCTCACTCAGTTGTGAACACCTGGAGGCCCTGTAGTATCCAGACTTGGGGTGTAGACTCCTCGGCACATGTTGTATGCTCCACTTCTGGGGGTCACTGGCTTCAGACTCAAGATCTTGGGTGGTTGTCTCTAGTTTGCTAAAGTTCTGCAAGAAGAAATTCTGGGGAAATGTATGTCCTGTGATTTCAGCTTCTACAGCAGGAAGCAAGTTTTGCATGAAACATTCTTTAAATGTAAGAAAAGATTCTCAAGCTTGACAGCTAATAAAGTGACAAATATTCACCATAGAGGCTAGTGCAGTGATGTAGGTGAATGACCATTGTGGCTTGGACTAGTGTGGTAGCAATAAAGAAAGACGTCTTGAGTTTCTGAATTATTTGAAATTGGAGTTGACAGGAGTTTCTTTTGGCATGGAAATGGAGGGTGGACTAGAAAAGAAGAATCAGGTGTAATTCCCAGGTTTGAGGACCTAGATGGATGGTGGTAACATTTTTATATTTAAGATAGCCGTGATACATTTAAATGGTGATGCTAAATTTAATTAATTCTAAAGCTTAGAGGTAAAGTCAAAGGTGGAGATATAAACATAGCTTCATGGGCTTTTAGCCTCTTTTTCTGATAAGGTATAATGTTTATTGCAGCCATTCAAGACTTTAAAAAATTTACTTTAATAGTGCCAATTATCTCTTTACTTAATAACTTAAAATAGCTCTGCAAAATTGCATGCAATATAAAGTGAAAATTCACCTGCTGAGTTTTCATGGCACCCCATAGTATGACAGAGCTTGGCACTTGCATACTCAACCTTATTCTCCACTGCTTCCCAGCTCACAGATAACCTCTCTTATGATTAGGCCAACTGTATCACTGGATGTCCCATAAGCATTATGATTTCTGATTCTTACTTTTTTTATTGTTGTCAATTTCCCAAATTGGAAACATTTATAGCAGAATGTTTAAGAGAACTTTTGAGTGTGATAGGCCAGAAGTGACCCTGGACTACACCAGTTATTAACTGTATGATCTAGGGATTCATTAAACTTCTCCACTTCTCATCTGTAAAATGAAGACCTATACCGTGGGGGTGAGATGATTACACTTCTTCCATGGGGATGTGGTCAGAACTAAATGAGAGAATTTTTATAAATACTTGACACACATTGCAAGTATTCAATTGATAACTTTAATTATTATTCCTAGTCCTTTCTTTCCCTTTCCAAATGCAAAAAAATCATACTTAAAAAA
>NW_024412376.1:32089772-32215804 GCF_014898765.1 Herpailurus yagouaroundi
GAGGGTGGGTGATGGGTATTGAGGAGGGCACCTTTTGGGATGAGCACTGGGTGTTGTATGGAAACCAATTTGACAATAAATTTCATATATAAATAAAAAAAAAAAGAAAGAAAGCAACAGCAACCCTTACAAAGATTTATTGGAAAAAAAAAAGTGTCATGACTGTATGACTGTCCCAGGACAAAATACAAAGGACAGTCAGCTCTGCGAGGCTGAGGCTGGAGGCAGGGTCCAAGTGTATTCCTTTATAGCTCCATAGGCTCAAGTCGTGAAGGCTTATCAATGCTTCTTTCTGTATATCTCTGCCACCTGTCTAACTTCTGTATGCTTGCTCAGTTTCTGTGCTCATAAAGGACTTCTCTGCTCCCCAGAACTATGATTAGATTTACTTCTGGCTCGTTTTGATTTATTCCCGCCCTAGTTCTACATGAGTTTATAGGTCACATGAATTGTGACCCTTAATTTGTATTTCTTGACCTTTATTTAAGTTTTCTAAAGACAGAGTATTTGGCGTAACCCCCATGATTTCTCTTGGGTCAGATGTCTAGCTATACCCTGGGGAAATTACACTGCATAGTATCAGGCTTACACCTTTCTAGAAGCTGTAGGTGGAATGAAGGGTTTTGGCGGTACAGCAAGGAAAGTAGTTTGTTGTCAGGGGTAATTTGTTGATAAGGAGAAGAAGACCATGCAAACTAACTCAGATAATAAGGGATTTAACTAGAAGGATATGAAGGAACCATAAAAGTGTAGGTTATAAAGTACAGCTGGGTTAAGTAGGAATTGAAAAATTGTGAAGCAAATTATATCTCTCCATCTCAACTTGATTTTGTTTATCTCTATTTTACTCTCTGCAGTCTGGTTTTATTTGCTTATTCAATAATATTAATTGCTCATTCAACCTAGGCAAATAGCTCAATGCACTCACTGTTCTAGGTTCTTTTCTGTTTATTCATGGGACCAAACGTCCATAATTTTGTCTTACATTGATTCTATCTCCATTGATTTAGTGATAGTTACATTGAATTTCTCAGGCACAGTCCCGCATCTCTTCTTTGCTGTCTACACTCATTCTCTTAGTGATCCCATCTGGTCTCATAGCTATAAAGCCATTGTATATTCTGACAACTTCAGATTTATGTCTTTGAACTCCAGACCCGTATACTCAGCCACCCACTTATATCTTGACTTGGATTTCTAATTGACAACTCAAGCTTAACATGTGCAAAGTTTTGTTCCTGATTTCACCTCACTTTCCAAACCCGTTCTGATAAAGGTCTGTCTCATCTTAATTGATAGCAACTCTAATATTCTCTAATATTCTCCCTAACCCTAACCCTAACCCTAACCCTCAGTCCCCAACCCTTAGTGCTATCTTTGACTACTTAGTTTCATTCCTCACATGAAGTCAGCAGTCCTTTTGGCTTTACCTTTTAAATGTATGCATGATCCAACTCTTCCTCATTACTTCCATCACCAGCGAGCCACACTCATTTCTCACCTGAATTATTGCAGTAAACTGCTAACTAGTTTTCCTGCTTCACCTCTGCATCCCTCTGTAGTCTGTTCTAATAGATTTCCCAGGGTGATCCTTCTTAACAACAAACTCAGATTATTGACTCCTCTGCTCAGAACCCTCCTTTGTCTTCCCTTCTCATGTAGAATGGAAGCCAGTGTTTTTACAATCCTCTCTAAGGCCCATGGGAGCTATCCCTCTCTTACTTACTTTTGATTTTATGTCTTACTATTCACCCTTGTTTATTCTTGTTCTTGTTTCACAAACCTCTTGCTGTCCTTTAATGAACTAGGCAAGATCATGCCCCAGGACATTTTCATTTACTTTTCTTTCTGCCTTAAAATTCTTTTCCCAAGCTATTCTCTGTCCTTCAAACTTTTACTTAAATGTTTCCCTCTGTGCAAGGCTTTTGCTCACTGCGTTATTTAAAATTGCAACCTTTTCACCCTACACTCCCTATCCCTGCTTCCTGCTGTATTTCACTCCAAAGCACTCAGCAGGGTTTGACATACTATGTATCTTGCTGATTGTCTTGTTCTCTTCCCATCCAGTGGAAGGTAAACTCCACAAAGGCAGATTTCAGATTCATCCATTCACCGCTGTGTCCTCAAAATCTGGAAGAATGTCTGGCACTCAGTAATGTATGCTAGATCAATGAGTGAATTTATGAATAAGTGAGGAAATGGCCATTTGTCATATTTTGGTCTGCTGCTATATAGAGTACTTATGGAGGAGAGATTATCTTTCTTATACATCCAGAATATGCAAAGCATTTTGAATTTATTTCATATAATCT
Organism: Herpailurus yagouaroundi; assembly: GCF_014898765.1. Classification (NCBI taxonomy): domain Eukaryota; kingdom Metazoa; phylum Chordata; class Mammalia; order Carnivora; family Felidae; genus Herpailurus; species Herpailurus yagouaroundi. The sequence continues at coordinate 32,092,085 of NW_024412376.1, forward strand.
ATTCAATGTGGTACATGATATTCTTCCCATTTTACAAATGAGGACACTGAAATTTAGGGAGTGAAAGCCACATGCCCAAAGTAGAGTTGTGATGTGATAGCCTTGGCTGTGCTCCTTCTGTTAATACATGGTGCTAGAACTATGGTTTTTACCTTCACCCTGATACATAGCATTTCTGTGTCTCAAGTGATTATTAGTACTACCCTTTTCTTTTCCTTGCAAAAATAGCATCAGAAAAAATATCTATAGATTTTACAGACTTTTGGGGTCAACAAGTGGAAGACCCATATTCTCACAAAAGATACTAGACTTTGGAGTGGAGATTCCTTTTCTGACAGTCATTAGTGGCCTTTCACCCTTTATCCACATTTTTATCATAAAACCCTGCCCATTTCCCTTCTCCACAGTCTGCTTCTCTTCCCAGCTGAGCTATTTCCTGCTTAAAATCTCAGTCTATTCTTAGGTTCTGCTGTCATGAAAACAATATTTTTCTCTAATGTTTCTGAGAATATTAATTGTAGGGTTTCTGAAAATTTCATCTGTTCCCTACCCCACATTGTGTCCCTTTCCTTTGAGATTGTCATTTTTTCCTTTTCTCTTAAAATTTTTTTTTCCTATTTGATTTCTATCTTTAATGTTATAAAAGGTTTCTGAGTTCCTCATTGGTTGCACATTCATATTAAAGAGTAAATGGAAGCTTTGGGTGCGCAAGTGGGGCTTAACCATTAGGGCATACTGGAGGGCAATCCACCGCCACCTATGAATATGTGTCTCTCTTTCTTAATCTTTCCATTTTCTTCATCTGGTTTTTGCCTGGTTGTCACATTCTGCAAGCTAGTGTGTGAAGAAGGCTAAGAATCACATCATCCCGTTTGTAGACTTTCCTTAATTCCCAGTGTGTGATAAAGCACATCAACTCTCCCTGAACTGTGCTTCTAGGCTTCAGAGTGATTGCTTCCTGTACAGAGAGGCAGTGGTCTTAACCAATCCTCCAGCTCTCAGCTCCTCCCTGCCTCTTAGAGACTCCTCTCCCTACCCCTTTCAAAAATGCATTCAAAAATACATGTCTTCAACTTCTGAGTCTTTCTGAGATTTTGTGCCTCAAACCAAATTAACTTTTCCTATTTTCTTCCCAGGCAGCCACGTAGGTTGGAACGTTCTATATTCTTCTATGTCATTTACTACTCTGAGCAATACAGCAAATAGCATTTAGGTGTCCGGGCTCTGGAGATAAACTGCCTTGCTTCAAGCCCTAACTCTGCCACTTATTAAGCATAAGATCTAAGTAAATTCTTTCACCTTTCAGGGCCTTCCTCACCTGTAAATTGTGGAAAATAACAGTACCTAACCCATAGGGCTACTACAATAATGAAAGCACGTATAAATGTGCCTGCACACATAACAGATGCTAGAGAAATGTATGGATTTATTATGCACTTTCAATCTCTCTAAAATCTGCTGATTTATATTAGCTACTGTGTTTTATACTCCCATTCTTTTACCCTTATAGATTAAGTCATCCTATTCCCTTATTATCAATTTAATAATGTTTTTTGGAATAAGCTGATATAAATACCTTAATACTTTATAATTAACTCTATCTCAATAATGGAAGTCTCCCAAATCTATCCCCCTCTGTATGTATCAGCATAAGTCAATACCTGTGGTTTTTTTAAAATTTTTAATGTTTGTTTATTTTTGAGAGAAAGAGAGAGAGAGAGAGAGAGAGCAGGAGCAGGGGAGGGGTGGAGAGAGAGAGGGCTCAAATCCATAAACCATGATATCAAGACCTGAGCCAAAGTTGGACACTTACCTGACTAAGCCACCCAGGCACCCTCAGTCAATACTTGTTTTGATAATCTGCCTGGTACTTATATGCCTCTAAGAAATGGGTTGCTTTCCAGTCTCCTTCATAGGGACCAGAGGCCTATTACTGAATCCCAACCAGCTTACCAGTGGGCAAGCATCTCTGATTGCAATCACTTGCTTGCTTAGATTTTCCCAAATTCCCTGTGTATGGAATCACCATCACCATGCCCAACCTAAGGAGACACTTCTACTTTATGTTTTGAAATTTTCATCGCTTGTGATCTACTTTAGATCTACTAATTACTGTTTCTTTTGTGGGCTTGGATCAAACTCCTTGTTTCTGAACCTTTTAGAGCCTCTCCAATTTCTAACTGGTCCATGCCTAGGGGTGTGCCAAAATATGACACAATTTCCTTCCTTTCTATTTTTAAATTCTCACTTTCTCATTTTTCTCTTTTTTCCCTCCTTTTCTTTTCCTTTTCTGAAGTTTGAAAGGACACTTTTAATAACTTTCAAGGTAAGACTTTTCAGCCATAGGATGACAGATACATAATATCTGCTAGAAATGTGTTTGAAGAGCTGTACACACAGGAAATAGCCATGCATTGTTGTTTAGGGAGATGCAGTTGTCTTTCTCATTACTATAATAAGGGGCATTTTTATTTTTTATTGTACATTAGCGAAACATTCCAATTTCACTCTAGCTGCACATTAGGCTTCATACTCCAAAATGAGAAACAGTAATAGGTTTTTATTCATGGTTTACTACAGTGAAATGATTTCCTGAAAAGGACATTTTCATAATCACTCTCCCCCACTACTGTCATTACTATCAAATTAAGGAATATACAAATATTTATTCCGAAATCTTTGTAAACATAAAGGGTTTAAAATTATATTATATTTTTACTCTTCCCTCCTATGGGCTTTTGGGAGACCTGGCCATTTTGAAATGGGCAAAAATGACCTCAAATTTATAAAATGCATCTAAAATAGTAATTGAAGCTACTAACTGCTAGAGAGGGACAGAAATTTGAGTGTGTCCTGATGCTAACAAGTCAGAAGTACTAATAGGGAAACGAGGCACAAGGTCTGGAGTGGGAAATGCCACCTGTTACATTGTCATATACTAATTAGAGTGTAGCTGCATCTTTATTTAGTTGTTCGCTCCTGCTTCCAGTATATACCATTGTGCCATTGTCTATACCAGCGTGTATTCTGTTCTGTCCGTGAGGGTCCAGGTGTCTTATTCATTGTGCAGAGATCAGCAGGCTCTCCTTTGCAGAGCTCTGATGAAGTGGAAACCAACTTCCAGGAACACATCTCACTGAGGGAAGGAGGGAGGAAAGAGAGGAAGGAGGGAGAGAAGGAAACTTGCCAGATTAGTTCTCATTCCAAAGTCCCCTACCTCAAACATTGATTCACTGTTGATTATAGTCAGTCAGTTTGCTAATGTCACGTATGCTCACTTAGCCTACAGTGTTAAAAAGATTGTCATCTAAATACGGGAACCATGTAGAAAGTCAGATAGTCAAGTATTGCTTCTAGTTTGAGTTTATGCTCATTGTTGGCTCTGTAAGCCATCGGTCAACCTTGTAGGTAACAGTTTATGTAAGTTTAGTATTTTATAATAATTTAAATATAAAAATAGATATATGAAAATAAAGGTAGGGATCTACCAGATTTTAGTTTTACTATATGTCTCATACTGGAGCGACATGTATCTATCATGTCTTACCCAGTTATCTTTCTAAATTCACATGTTATGCTCTATTCAACTATAGCAACTCAACAGCTCTGTAATTTTACTGTTATAATAATCACTTCTTGAGAAAATTAAGAGCTCAGAAGTAGAGAATACACACATTCTTATTTTTTTCTCCTGTATATTTTTGTTTGCTTGTGCAGGAACTCTTCTTTTTCGGTGCTAGGGAAAAACAAAACTTCTTTAATAAATAACTCCCTGCAAACAATTTGATAGGAAACCTTTTGAGTTAGTGAACTCTGTAAAATTATGGGTTTATACCTGGTTTTCATTCTGTTAATAAACTTCAAGGCTGGTTGAAAAATGACACGTTTCAGAATTAAATAAAGACACCTTATGTCAAAATATTATATTGGCCTTTCGCTTTCAAACACGCCAGGCATGGGAATTCTATAGCTCCAAGGTAAAGATGTCCTCTCTCTGAGCCTTGTTGGTCGACAGAGCCAGTTACAAATTATACTGGAGTGAGTTAGTTCCTGCATTTTGTCAAAACGACTAGAGCTTCCCTGCAAATTTGTAAAGTGGGGTCGATGGAAGAAGACACCTTTAATTTGTTTTTATCTCCAAGACTCAGAAGAGACAAGTCAAAGAGCCATAAATGTTTTTCCTATTTTGAAGATTGATTTGAATGCTGTAAAATATGTAGAGTTGAGAGTCGTGTAGAGCATGGTGACTTTGGAGGCAAGCAAGGCTGTTGAGTCCCATCCTTACGTGAGTTTTAAAGTTCCATTCTTAGCAACTGTGTGCCCAACTGCATCTCTAATTGAAACTCAGCTTGCTAATTTGTGGCAAGATCAAAATTTCGGATGTGTCTCCTCGGGACCTCATTTCCAAATGTTTATTATTGTTAACACACAACAGAAATATCTCAATTTCTAATTTTTCTTTAAAAAGCAGATCTGCAGTGCCTGGCTGGCTCATTCAGCCAAGCATCCAACACTTGACCCTGGGGTTGTTGAGTTCGAGCCCCACGTTTGGTATAGAGATTACTTAAAAAACAAGCAGAAACATTGACTGGGGTCATATGCATATATGTGCCTCCCTGAGACCAACTGGCTGCATTAAAAATTTTTTTTAATGTTTTTATTTATTATTTTTGAGAGAAAGAGAGCACAATTGGGGGAGGAACAGAGAAAGGGGGGGACAGAAGTTCTGAAGCAGGCTCTGTGCTGAGAGCAGCAAGATCAATGTGGAGCTCGAACTCACAAACTGCAAGATCATGGGGCACCTGGGTGGCTCAGTCAGCTGAGCGTCCGACTTCAGCTCAGGTCATGATCTCACACTCCATGAGTTAGAGCCCCGCGTCTGGCTCTGTGCTGACAGCTCAGAGCCTGGAGCCTGCTTCAGATTCGGTGTCTCCCTCCCTCTCTACCCCTCCCCTGCTCATGCTCTGTTTCTCTCTGTCTCAAAAATAAACAAAAACATTTTTAAAAATTACAAAAAAAACAAATTGCAAGATCATGACCTAAGCCAAAGTCAGACACTCAACCGACTGAACCACCCAGGCGCCCCTCAGCCCATGCATTTTGTTTCTGTTCCTATTCACCTGCCTGGAACCGTAACCATTACAGGTTGCAAACACTGCTTTAGATTTTGGGCAGCTGCTAACCTACTGGCAACCATTTGATTTCGAAAAGGTGACTCTTGCTGACCCACGCAGAACATAAACCGGATTTCAGTCGCCTCTCGCTCCCTTGCCTGAGTGACCTTATGTAGTAGACAAGCTACCCAAGCTTATACAGAATATACAACCAGAGCCAATTGTACCTGTAAAAAATGGGGCTTCTTCATTAATCTGGAGTTTGAATGAGAGAGTATATCTGCATCACAAGTGAATCATCATTGCTTGGAAGAAAAGGCAAAAAACAAAAACTGGAAGTCTAATGCTTCGTTTAAACAGGAAGGCAACATTACTGGGCCATACAAGGCACATCTCATTCATGTGGTGCAAGTAAAGCTTTCATAAAGATTATCCTCAATGTTACCTTTCTAAAAAGTTCAAATCCGGTTCCTTATGTTATAAATGTGAGTTTTTTCACGAATGACTAAACCTCCTGAGTACTGTGGAGTGACTCATGCTGATAGATCCTTGCTTCACTTTTCAGCAAGCACTCTGTGGAGACATTTGAAAACCAAATTAATAAAACAAAGTTTATTTTGTCATGTGTGGGTATTGATAAATATCAGCTGGGAAAAGAGACAAGAGGAATTACCTTTTTTCAATCGTTAAGCATTGCTTAGGAGGTATCGTGAGGAAGCTGAGCCAAGACCTTCACAGCTCTGCGGCGAGGCTGTTTAATAAGGAGGCTTGAGACAGGCTTGAGGAGACTGCTTTTGCCTGGGCTCTGCTTACCGATGGTTCTCCACAAAAGCCTGATATTGATCTGGCATCCGAAGGGGCATCTGTAAATGCTTGAGGTGATGTTCTGTGAGGGATAAATTGGCCGAGTTATGTAGGAAGAAAATAATTAAGTTCAGTCTTCTGTGCTATTTCTCTCCGTAAATGCTTTGGGAGGGAAAAGCTTAGTATTCGGGTACCTGCAGAGGGACTGGGCAAAGTTCCTCGTGTACTAGAGGCAGGGGATCCAGACCAGATATTTACAAGATCCTTTAGCTCGTCAGCTGCACAGCATGAGAAATATTTGCAAGCCAGGGTTATTCCTGCAGCAAACATTCAAGACTGCTGAGAAGAAGCAGTCTGTGTTTTGTTGAGTGTGTATTATTCTGGGTGACCCCAGATTAGGTTTGCCGAAGATCATACACGAGAAGGGAAGAAATTGAGGCAGAAAAAAAAATCCATCCGATCTGTACCAACCCTAGGGTCAGAGAATCAGATATATGAATGTTTTTCAAATTTTTAAGTTATTTGTTTTTGCTAGCTTTGTTACTTGAGACTACTGAGAATTAAACCCAACAACTTTTCAGCCCTGCTACCTGGGTTAGCCTTCCAATGAGCCATGCAGTGGCTCTCTGAGCCTTTAAGATGTAGGATGAAGCCTTGGGAAGGTGTACTTCGTAATTTTCCATTCTAACACACCTCCCACACGCCTGACTCAATATTTCATAGATTGGGGTTGACAAGCAAAGTTGTCTGAAGAATGTAGCCTGATAGTCACATATTATCTGTCAAGGTAATAACTCCCTTAGGGTTTTTGGAAAAAGAATCCTTCCAACCTGACATTTAAAAACACTGCAGGTTTCAGCCTGTCTACTACCCCCTGTTGCAGAGACTGGTAACCAAATGCTATACCATATGCTAATGTCCCACAAATACAAGATAGAATGGAGAGAATCTGACACTGTGTGAGCCCCCTTTCTTCAAACAGCCCTGGATGTCACAAGCAGGAAAAAAGAGAACTCATTTTCTGTTAAATCGAGCATCCTCATTGACCCAGCTTGACTCACATTGCAGCAAGGTGTCAGTAGTGATAGAATTTTCTGCAACAGTTAGAAGGGAAAAATCACTGCTTATTGTTTATCATTTTAAATATTTCCTGAGTTTGACAAACTATATTTGAATGGTATTTTTTAGTTAGAATATACCTTTTAAAAACATTTTTCCTCAAGTGAAAAGAATGGTTATCCAAATATAAGCGATTACAACATTCCTGTAGAGGGAGGTGCTATGAATTAAATTCTTTTTTTTTTTTTTTTTTTTTTTTTTTTTTTTTGGTTCCCATGTACCCTTAGTGAGTCTCCTCTTCAGGATGGATCACACTATTTTTCTGTGTCCGCATCATCTCAAAATGAAAATTATGAAAATCAGCTGATGTCAATAAAATACATGGAAGTCTTGGGGTCTCCATCTACATCCTCTTCTTTTGCTTGATCATGCAATTATAACACCATCCTTGCTTGGATTTCCCAAATCCATTTTTGCCTATTGGACAGCAACGTCTTCATTTTCCAATAATACCTTCTATAACTTTTCTGGCACGCTTTTCTCATACACTTTTTTTTTTTTTTACATCATTTAGCTCATGATTGGGTTATTATGCTATTTTAGATGCATTCCTCCCTTTCAGGATTTATATCTTTGATACTGTATTTTTACCACAGCCTATGGTACACAGTCACTGTAGTGACTCAAGGCATCATACCACTTGGCCATCAGGCACTTGTTGATCAGAGAAGATATAATTACCCATATTCAGATCACAAGTCTTTTTAGCTTACTGTTTTGCTTTCGTACTACAATTGTTTACTTTTGTATTGGTTGCTGTGACCTCCTCTCCAGGTAAGATAATATTTCTATTTCTTTGATGTGCCACTTCTGCTGACACTCTGCTCAAGTTTTCTCCTGTGCCACACAAAGCCTACGAACTGTTATTGTTCTTCCATTTTTCTTACATTCCTTTCCTCCTTTTCTCCTTGCCTTTCTTTCGCCCCAGCTCTCTCAATGAATATTTAATGGTACTGCTTTACAGAGAGAACGTTAAGGACAAGCTTGCAGTAGGTGAATGAAGAAAGGTAAGGAGAAGTTTATAAACCAAAATACTTTCAGGCTATCTCCTGTTACAAATAGCATGTGATCCTGCACTCCTTCTGCCGCCCACCCTGCCATCTGCCACCCTTGCAGTCCCAGTTTGCTAATTTGGGATTTGACTCTTGCAGCTGCTCTTAAGAATCAATGACCAGAACAATGTTTTCATTTCAAAATCATGCTTTTCCTACAGTGAATGATGTATTTGAAGGAGATGGTACATCCCTAACACATTTTAGTTTATTTATTTATTTATTTATTTATTTGGAGAGAGAGAGAGAGAGAGAGAGAGCATGAGCAGGGGAGGGGGAGGGAGAGAGAGAGAGAGAGAGAGAGAGAGAGAGAGAGAGAGAATCCAAAGCAGGCTCTAGGCTCTGAGCTGTTAGCACAGAGCCCTACGTGGGGCTGGAACTCACAAACCATGAGATCATGACCTCAGCCGAAGTCAGACGCTTAACCGACTGAACCACCCGGGCGCCCCAACACATTTTAGTTTAAAGGGGATTAAAGGAGGATCATATTTTAGGGCATAAGTTGAAACATTGGTATTTCATAGACCTTCCCTGGGTCGGTGAAGAGAGACAGAAGCAGTGGCTGCTCCAGCAATGGGAGTAACTTCCGGCTAGAATGCACATGCGTATTTGGAGGTGGAGTTAAAGTTCAGCTGATGTTCAGAGTGGTTACCCCGCCACGGTTGTGAAAAACAGATGTTCCATTGGAGGCATTTGCAAAGGATGCATGAAAACCCCAGGAAAGAACACCCCCCTCAAAGGGAGTGGGGAGGGCTTTATAGGAGTGGCTTGTGTTGGGCTTACAGGATGAGTGGAGAGTGAGTCGCAGGGGTGGTGGGCATTGCAGGCAAGGGATGATGTGTAGTGAAGCAAAGTGGCAGGAACAAGCACGGGGTATTGATTGATACCCTGATTTTTACAAAAAAAAAAAATTTTAACGTTTGTTTATTCTTCAGGGAGAGAGACAGAATATGAGTGAGGGAGGGGCAGAGAGAGAGGGAGGCACAAATCCAAATCCCCTGATTGACCGATTTTTAGAAGTTTATTTGAGAGAGAGAGAGAGAGAGAGAGAGAGAGAGAGAGAGAGAACCAGCAGGGTAGGGGCAGAGAGAGGGAGAGAGAGAGAGAATCCCAAGCAGACTCCATGCTGGCAGCGCAGAGTCTGATGCAGGGCTGTAGCTCACCAATGGTGAGATCATGACCTGAGCCGAAACCAAGAGTCGTGCACTTAACCAACTGAGCCACCCAGTTGCCCGGGTTTGGGACATTTAGGGAACTGCAAGCTGTAGGATGTGAGGCCCTCAGGATTTTAAGGACAAAAGTCACTTGTTCAGATTAGAGTTTTAGGAAAACTCTAATGTGGCAGCAAAATAGACTGTATTAATGAGTCTCCATCTATATGAATGTTGGTGCAAACTGCTCACATCAAGTAACAGTGGTTTAATTAGCAGCAAGATGGGCAGTTTCCTCAACTGTTAAGATTTTCTCCTGTATTTTCATTAAAAAATCTTTCATTTGCCTACAAGTACCACTGATATCAAAAGCTAATAAAATAAGTGGTATTGATTTGACAAAAATTAATATAATAACTGAAACAGCCATCTATGCTTTGTTTTAACTTTTGCTTTTGCAAGCGTGCTGTCTGGGGTTATGGTTGTCTACGTTATGGTATGAAATATTGTATTTTCTGTTATGAAAAATCCCCCAGTTTATGTCCTGAAATAAATCTCTAAATGTTTCATGATATCCGCAGAATAAAAATAGCACTCACAGTCCCTCTGCCCAGTTGGACTGCTGCTCTGTCTCACACACTCTCGGCTTCACTTCGGCCTTCAGCTTGGGTCACAGCGGGTGGTTCTGTGAAGGGTTCAAGTCACAGTGTCTCAAGCTCAAAATTCACATGCCTTTTGTTTTCTGTTGTGTGGAGGTGCTAACATTCCTGAGGGTATTCTCAAGAATCTTGAGGAGTGTGTGGATCCACTTGCCTTCCCACTGATCATGAGGAGGTGGATTCTGAGCGTTGCATAGGCTCTGAGGTAGTTCCAGACAGATCCAGCTCCTTGTGGTCAGTGACCCTCTTGACAATGACTCTGCATTAGTCTTTTCCTCCTTCCCTCATCCCTGCCCTCTGGGGATTTCCTCACAAAGAAACAACCCGAACACGAATTTTGTCTCAAGCTCCACTTCTGAGGGTACACCTTTCTCCGTTAATGATTCTCTCTCTCCTTCTCACTGAGTTTGAGGACCACTAAGAGACAGAAATAGTTCCAGAGGGGCGAAAAGATTTTTGTGGAGGCTGTTGTGATCATCAGGACAAACATAATCAAGGTACTGGTCCTACCTGATGCCAGTTATTACAGTTAAGATGCCTTGCATTTGTATAGTGCTTCGTCATATTAAAAAATGTTTATAAGCATTTCAGTTTTTTAATTTTTGTCCAAGTCCCTTCTTTTTAATTTTTTTAAATTTAAATCTCTCTCTCTTTCTCTCTTTCTCTATTATTCCACTTATATAAAGTCCAAAACATGTCAAACTAAGTTCTAATGTTGGTAGTCTGGTTAATGGTGACCTTCAGAAAGCAGGAAGTAGTATAATGATTGGGAGGGGGCACACTTCAAACTTCATGTTAGTGTCTCCACTGTTTATGGGAAGTACGTAGGGGAGGGGTTATCTTCGTCCTAGAAATGAGTAAACTACATTATGCAAAGTATAAGTGGATTTCTTAAGGTCAGATAGCAAGTGAGGGGCAGTCCTGACCATCAAAGATGTTATTTTAGATCCTAATTAAGAAATAAGTATTTTTCTCCATGAAACTAAGCTGCTTCCTTACTGTTTTGCTAACCTATATGTGTGGCAGACTTTGAAAGAGGTCAATAAGTTATACCACCTTCCTCAATCAAGTTCTGACTCAAATGAGAAATAAGGTAAAGAATTGGCAAATGTAGACAAAAATATGTTCTTTACTTCGGATAAAGATGAACTTTGTGAATAGGGGCTTATTTGTTTACCTATTTAGTAGCCCTAGCTATAACCACAGCTGGTTGCTATGGGAAAGGAATACAGAAGGGACTGGCCATCCCATGCCAGGTTTGACCTTCAAAACTCCTTAATAAGACTGAAGACACTCTTCTTTCAGAGAGGAAAGGGCAAAAGAGTGGAGAGACACCATGGGTCTTATGCTAAATGGGAGAACATGGGGAATGGAGACTAAAGAATCCCCCTAAATAATGTGATGGGTCATGAATTCATTCATTGACAACATGTACAGAGTAAGCACTATGTTTCAGGAACATAGTGATATAGTGATGAGCAAGACAGAATGTTCCCTGCCTCCTGCTGCTGGTTAAAATCTGAAAAAGTAATCTCCAGTATAAAGTCAAGAATGTACTAGTTTTTGATAAATCATAATAAATGATGGTAAAGTGTGAATTATCTAATATAAATGAGTTTAAAACTTCAAACTATGAGTTGCATGAAGATGTATATGTACTGCTTTTTATTGCATTATGCTATTAGAAGAGATAATATGATAACTGCCTGCAATATCAGATAATCTCATATCTGATAATTCAATATCTGAGTGACTCTCTTGTGTTTTCAGAAATATTTACCACGACCTTAAACCTCTGCAGCCATACCATTCCTACTTTGAGGTGGAATAGACATCTGTCTCACCGCAACCTGAATCTCATTCTCTCACAGTAGTAGAAGCGTTATTGATCAACCCACCCCTCTCCTTCTTTTGATAAAGAGAGACATTTAGTTTTTTCTCATCTAAAATAAATAAGCAGGGCACCTGGGTGGCTCAGTCAGATAAACATCTGACTGTTGATTTTTGGCTCAGGTTATGATCTCCTGGTTGTGAGATCAAGCCCTGCATCAGGTTCTGCACTGGGCATGGAGCCTGCTTAAGATTCTCTCTCTCCCTCTCCCGCTGCACCTCTCCCACTCGTGCTCTCTCTAAAAACACATAAATTTAATTTAATTTAATTTAATTTAATTTAATTTAATTTAAACATAAGCAACACACACACACACAATTATTGACTTAACATGCCCATCTAATCATCCTGTTTCTTATTCTCTTTGCAGAAAACTTCTAAAAGAGAGGTCAGTCTAAAATCACACGTTCCTACTTCATCTGGCTTGTTCCACTACCCAACAGGTAAATAATTTACTTCCTAATCTAGGTCCCGCTTCTTTTCTTTATTGTCTCTTATCATAGCTTCACAGCTATCTTGAGTAATGGCTGATTTCCCAAATGTTCCATGCTGACATTCCTCTGTACTTTTATACCTACCATTCACTCCATGAAAAGTCCCCATCCTCTTCTCTATATTGTGAAGTCCTTATCTTTTTAAAAATGACTCAGCCTAGGAGGTGCCTGGCTGGTTCAGTCAGTAAAGCACGCAACTCTTGATCTTGGGATTATGAGTTCAGGCCCCACATTGGGAGTACAGATTGCTAAAACAAAAATTAATAACGAAATAAATCTAAAAAAATGGTTCAGCCTAAACTTCATCTCCAGGTTTATGTTCCTTTCTCAACTGAGTAACTGACTTATATTTGTGCTCCTTTAGAATTCTCTGGATATCTCTGTGAGTTGTATTCTTTTAATTTTAACAAATTAATAGGTGTGTGTTATGGCCCAGAATATGGTCTATCTTGGTGAATATTGCACTTGAGCTTTAGTAGAGTGGGTATTCTGCTGTGTACATGCCGCTTATTTTCAGTTAATTGATGTCATTGATGTAATAGTTGAATTCAACTATGTCCTTCTGATTTTTTTCCTGCTGGATCTATCCCTTTCTGAGAGAGAAATGTTGAAGACTTTAGTAATGACAGTATTTTCGTGTATTTCAACTTGCAATTCAATCAGTTCTTGCCTCATGTAGTTTGATGCTCCGTCGTGAGGTGCATACATGTTAAGGATTGTTATGTCTTCTTGGAAAATTGACGTCTTTATCATTATATAATGCTCATCTTTATACCTAATAACTTCCCTTGCTCTGAAGTCTCCTCTGTCTGAAATTTATATAGCTACTCCAGCTTTTTTTTTTTTTTTTGATTCATGTTAGCATGGCACATTTTCCTCCATCCACTTACTTTTAGTCTATATGTCTCTTTATATTTAAAATTGTGTTCTTATAATAAACAGAGTTGGCTCTTGCTTTTTGATTCACTGAGATACTCCTTGTCTTTTAATTGGTGTGTTTAGAACATTGATATCAAATTAGTTATTGATATAGTTGGATTAATGTCTACACTATTTGCTACTGTTTTCTATTTGTTGTCTTTGTTCTTAGATTCTATTTTTGTCTTCCACACTTTTCCTGCTTTTCCTGTGGTTTAAATGAGAATTTTGTAGGATTCAATTTTCTTTCCCTTCTTAGCATATCACTTACTGTTCTTTTTTAGTGGTTGCTTTATAAGTAATCTCTGTCCACTTCCTAATAACACTATATTAAATGTTACTGTAAATAACACTATGCTAAGTGTGATTACCTGATAACAAAATAATGTTGATTCCTTCTTCCCATTCTTGTATCATTGCTGCCATTTATTTTCACTTCTGCATAAGCATACATATATCCGGAAATATACATCATTGAATATATTGTTGCTATTGCTATTTTGAACAAACTGTTGTCTGTTAGATCAGTTAAGAGTAAAAAAAAAAAAACAGTTTTTATTTGATCTTCACTTATTCATTCTCAGATGGTCTTCTTTTTCTTACATATCTAGATGTGGATTTCTGACCTATGTCATTTTCCATCTCTCTAGAGAATTTAACACTGATTGCAATGAGATCTACTGGCAAAAAATTCTCTCAATTTGTGTTTGTCTGGGAAAGTCTTTATTTCCCCTACATTTTAAAAGGGTAAGTGCACTGGATACAGAATTCTGAGTTGGTGGGTTTTTTTTCTCTCAATGCTTTAAATATTTCACTCTCGTGTCTTGCTTGCGTGGTCCACAAGGAAAATCTGGCTGTAATTGTTATCTTTGCTTCTCCATAAGCGAGGTGTTTTTTTAATCTGTGTCTTCTTTCAGTAATGTTTTTACCTTTAATTTTCTGCAGTTTGAAAGTGATATATATATATATATCTAGGTAGTTTTGACATTTGTCTTACTTGGTATTCTCTGAGCTTCCTGGATCTGTGGTTTGGTGTCTGACTTTATTTTGGAGAAATTCTGTCATTAATTTTCCAATATTTCTTCTGTTCCTTTATCTATCTCTTCTGGAATTCCCATCATCCTTATGTTACACCTTTTGTATTTGTCTCACGGTTCTTGATTATCTTGGTCTTTTCCCCAAACTTTTATCACCTTCCTTTTCAATTTCAGCAGTTTCTATTGAGATATCCTCAGACTCAACTGAGTTTAGTGTCCTAATGAACCCATCAAAGGCACTCTTCATTTTTATTACAGTGTTTTTGATCTCTAGCATTTCTTTTAGTTCTTTCTTAGGATGTCCATCTCTCTGCTTATGTTGACCATACTTTCTTCCACATTGCCTACTTTATCCATTAGAGCATTCAGCATATTAATATTATTTTAAGTTCCTATTCTGATATTTAATATCTCTGCTACATCTGAATCTGGCACTGATGCTTTCTCTGTCTTTCTAAATTGTGATTTTTGCTTTTTAGTATGCTTGCAATTTCTTCTTGATGTACTTAATAAAAGAATTGCTATAAATAGGCTTCAAGTAATGTGATGGTGCAGTGTGGGAGGAAGAAAAGTATCTTATGGTTCTATGGTTAGTTCTCAGTATTTTAGTGAGTCTGTGTCTCTGGACCATGGACTTCACAAGGTTCTCTTGGACTTTTTTCTGCCTGTGTATGGTGGGACAGGATGGCTAGCACTGGCTAAAGTTTGACATTTTCTTTCTACTAGGTAAGTTATACTCTGATAATGCCCTAATAAGTGAGGCTCTGGTTAACTAACTTCTTCTGAGGGTTGACCTTATTAAGAAGTATTTCAAAATGGTTTCCTTTCCTCTTCCCCTTCCAGAAGCACCAGGAGATTTTTCTTTGATATTTATTATGAAACTTGGCCAAGCTCCTAGAAGTAAAATTCACAAAATTATTGGTACTCTCTATGATTGAGTCCTCCTAGAGGTTTTAATTCTCTGTCTTATCCACACTGAGCCTCCAGCAGTTTATTGTCAGGTTGGGTTTTCTACCCTGACATTGGTTTCAGTGGCTGTTTCTACTCTAGAGTCTCTGGTCTAGTATGGCACAACTCCCTGTATTCTCCCATCTGTCTCTTTAATCTTGGAGGCTTTGGTTTGCCCTGTGTCCCCCCCCCCCCATTATATATTCTAGAAGAGTTGTTGATTTTTTAAGTCTATTTAGCTTTTTTACTTGTTGTTATGATGGAGTAATGACTTCCAAGCTCCTTACATGCAAAATCAGAAAACAGAAGTCTCGGTGATCTCTATATTGGCACTTATACTCCACTATAAGTACTAGTTATTTATCTCTTTATCTTGACATGATATGACCTCCTTTACAGCACAAACTGGTGTCACTGCCTCTAATACCCAAGCCCTAGATCAAGGCCTTTCTCATAATAGGGTCAAGTAAATGTTTGTGGAATGAATGAAGGAATGACTGCAAAAAACATATTATAAGATAGTTGTATATGATTTATTTATCAAATATAATATACAGATATGGTTGTTATAAAACAAATATATTTTATTTAAAAACATGATCTATCTGTTAACCTGGACACAAGAGGGATCACACCTTTTAGATGAAATAAAAAGATTCTGCATCAGACAAAATAAACTGTATCTAAAGCACAGTGTATTCTGCCCATTTTCAATGCTCACAAGTGATATGAAGCAAATAACTAGATATAGATAGATAAATATAGATAGATAGATAGATGCTAGATAGATCTAACATTGTCTGATGAGAGATAAAAAAAAAAGGATAAAAACAAAGATGGAGACAGAGCAAATGTGTTCCATGTTAAAAAAAGCAGTTGTTTCCTGGAGAAATAGCATTAGAAAAATCTAGGAAGATTTGATGTACATAAAGAAATATGACTTAAAAGATGAAGAAGACTGTGAAGCAAGTAGAGAAAGCTGTAGGATTTATTGAAACTGATGAAACTATAGAATATAATGACTGTCTTGTGGGAAATGATGAAAAATAAAAGCACAGCTTCTAAAATAATAATCAATTTGGTAGGCAAAACATTCTTTGCACAAGATTCTAAAATATTTTAAAGCTTTTTGAGACATATTGTGCTACAGAGAAATGAACAAGGCTTTTTGATAAAACCTGTATTCGTATCTCAGCTCCATTACTTACTAATTGATTAATTGTATCACTTTGGAAGGTTATTAACTTTCCTCCCTAGACTTCAGTTATTATCTGTTCCAGGAAGATAGTTCCCATCTTGAAAGCTGATTTCTAGATGTAGCAGTATATGTACTGATAATCAATACATTGCAGTTACTATTAGTATGATATTAGAACTTTTTACATAATGTCACTATAGCATTCACACACACACACACACACACACACACACACATTTGTGAATGATTCTTATCTATTTATGTCTCCAACTTTGTCTTCTCTCTGAGGTCCACGTTACCAACTACCTAATAATTACACAGTCATCAGGAAATGAGCATGCCTAGAGGTAAACTCCCGTTTTCCTCTGCAATTTGAAGCATCAAGGTCATAGCTGGATACATTTTATCAGCGCCTCAGATCTGAGCATATGTGAGCGCGAGATCAAAAATTAGGGTGAAAGTAAAGAATGAGCATTGTGTGAACGATCAATAATTGAGGTGCAAGCTGAGCTGGGGAATGGAGGTGTAAGATTTGAGCTTTGGAAGAGGTGGGAGTGTCTGGAGAGCACACAACATGTACATTGGCAAGTTAACCCGAGCACAGGCACGGGAAAAGCCATTAGCTAAAGCAATGGCTTTTGCTAACCCACATTGCTATTTAAGCAAATTACTGTTTGCAGTGCTCTTTATTTAAGAACATCTTAATATCAAGTATTAAGTGTTTTGAGTGTTAATATAAAAGGAACATCTGATAACCCTCTGCTAACCACTCTTGCTTGTGTTACTTGGCTGGCTCAGGTCTCAGTGAAATGCTGATAGGGGTGATAATAGTGGCATTCTTGTCCTACTTCTGATTCAAAAGGGAATACTTTTAATATCACCACATTTAGAATATATATATTGCAGTGATTTTTTATGTGTCTATAACCTTTATCAGGTCAACCGTTATCTTTTTAGAAACCACTTATTTATCAAAACTTCACCTGTCTACACTGAAACAAGGTAGCAGGGAAAGTAGGTTTTGTTTGTTTGTTTTTTTAATACTGCGAGTGTTTTCAATAACACAAAGTGGAATGAACATTTTCTGTTATTGAAAAACTTACATAATCATTGCCTAAGAGACTAAAATGAAATGAATTCATGATTCATCTGCAACATATAAACTGGTAGGAAAAATGGCTTTGGTTTAAAAAGGCTGCACATTTTTGATGAAGAAAGACATAAACCCCTGAAATGAAATATTTTGCAATTCCAATTAGAGACCTATCACAGTGAATCCTTTAGTTGCCATTTTCATATTTGCATATATATTTCAGACTTACAAATGTATTCACAATAATCCCTCAAGAAATCCTTCTATTTTCACTCTGAATAAGACTTTCACATTTACAACCCTAAATGGCTTAAATATTAATTAATTCTAAGATTAAATACACTAACATCAAAGGGTCACTTTTGAGTTGAGCCATTATATGTTTACTTGGTAGAGTTAAATTCAAGTTTATATTGTCAGTTCCCATCTGAAGTTTATACTCATTCTTGGAAAAACTTTAGATACTAAACATAATTTAGTATTTATTTAAATAAAATTTAAAGTACTTTAAAGTATTTTAAATTTGAATTGAGATTTAATATTAATATAAAAAAATAGAAACTAATATGTGAAGCAAGTAAGCAATGCTAGCATAAGGAAGAAGTTTAAGAACATGGACTTCATGGGTGAGGTTCTTGGCTCTTGTACTTCTTTGATATGTGACCTTGGATAAATTAATTAACCTCTTTGTGCTATGGATTTTTTTCCTATACAATGGAGGTGTTAGTAACACCTCACTCAAAGAGAGGTATTGTGAGAATTTTAATGTGTTAATATAACCATCTTGGAGTAGTCCATATTTGGAAGACATTCTACAAATTTTGACTATTGTTATCATAATCATTGCCATAATGTCATGAAATAGGTGACAAATTATGATTTGTCTAGTATCTTAAGTGTAGTTCCTATTAATGTTTTCATGAGACATTATATATGGTTGCTATAGAAATGACAATGTGAATTTGTTGCCTTTAGTGGACAAAATTTCAAGGATAATATGACATTATTATTATTTGTTCCAGTTAAAAATAAAACAAGGTAGGGACATGGAATAAGAGATTTTATTTTCATAACAAGGCTAAAATAGTATCTACTATCTTTACGAGCTCTGATTTCTATAAGCTAAGTACACTTGTGTTTCTATATGCTTCGTAACCGGCAACCCTATTATCTATCCTGTGTTAGTTTTCTTTTGGGAAAAATGTTCAAGTTCCCATTGCCATAACAACAGACTACTCTCCCTAAAACAAGATACGCTCTGAGTCAAAGTAAAATTGTTTCCATGGCAACTGCTACACATTTAACTACAGCAGCCTGGTTTTTAATCAGTAAAATTGTCCTTTGTCCAAAAGCAATCACATAGTGCTACTAATATGATTACGTATATTTTGGGGGGTATGGTAAATAAATAACGTAAAATAGAGTCTCACAAAAATAAAAACAAAATTGGTTTACCCTTTTTAATAGTTACAGTTTCTTGTTCATGTAATAAAAATCTCCATCATGTATACATGTGCCAATCCATAACACATCTCTGTACTGAATATAAAATGTTTCTATTTCTTATGTTTGGACCACATTTAAATAAAATCCTCATCGCTGAAAATGAAAATGTCCTATGGTCCAAATCTGTTCCGTAGTTCCTCCCTTCATTCCCATTTACTTGCTTTGCTGATGGTTCTTTCTAATGTGGAGGTGAAAAGGGTATAACTATGGCTGGTGTTCTGGGAATTGAAATTGGAAGTGGTTGGTTTGCTTACATTGTCTGTCAAGTAGAAAAATGTGGAGGGCAGTTTCATTTAAGTGATGTTCTAGTGAGCCCTAATTTCCCATTTACCACTGTGGCAAGGGTCACGGTCTTTGTATTTAGGTAGAACTATGTTTGACCCCTGCTCTGTGGTTTTGCCAGCTATGTGACTTTGGGCTCAATTTTGTTCATTTGCAAAGTGGAGTTAATATGCCTACACCACAGATTATTGAGAGAATTAGATGAGAT
The DNA here is from genome assembly GCF_014898765.1 of Herpailurus yagouaroundi. NCBI lineage: Eukaryota > Metazoa > Chordata > Mammalia > Carnivora > Felidae > Herpailurus > Herpailurus yagouaroundi. The sequence continues at coordinate 32,111,559 of NW_024412376.1, forward strand.
AATGCATGTAGAAGGCTTAATACACATATTCTCTCACCTCACACTGCTTAGTACATAAAATGCACTCAATTGATAATAGCAGCTATCATTATTCCCATTATCATGAATCCAACTTGAATCCTAACAGAAAAGTAATGTAAAAATTACTGGTATTGCATATATACACAGTTCTTCAACAATAAATTTTGCTTTATTTTTTTGTCTTATGTTTATAGCATAAAGATCTATATAAAATATAAGTGGATAATATGGATTACATGGTAATATACTAAAATAGTTTTTCAGTACTCTGAGGTCAAAATTAAAATACTTGTTGTAATTTAAGGTTATTTTAATCACCTTTTTTTTTTAAAGATGAATGAATCCATATTTTATTTTTCTCTTACAATTGCAATTGCACCCAGCAGATCAGATAACTCTAGGCTGAAATATATCTCAGATTTTCTAGGACAGTCTTGAATTTAAATATCCTCTTTCATTGTTCCCATAGGTATAGCTGTACCTGTCAGGCACTGTGTCCTGATTTTGGGGTAAAAAATACTGTCACTGTAAATGTGAGACTTGTACTGTCCCTGACTTTGGCACCGGCAGGTAATTGTAGTCAGGATTCCAGGTGTCAGGGTGCAGATGGCACCTCAGCAGGGTCATTGTCCTGCCACAAAACACACTGGCAAAGTCTCACGATAGCAGCCTACCTGACAAGAAGCTTCAGAGGACAGCAGGTGACTCTCGTTCATCTTTTTTTTATGTTTCCATGAAAAGGGCACAATGGGCAGGTTGTCAACAACCTAAATAATTGACAGCCAAATCTCTGTCATATAGTTCAGTGCTAACACTATTATTAGGTCTGGTACTGTGGATTATTTCACTGATAGTGGTCTAACACTGAGGGTGGCCCTCTCTCTTTGATATGCTGCCTGTTCTGAAGGGAGAATAAAGAATTAGAACAATCACTTGTGAGAGATCATCTAGATGAAATTCAAATCCCTCTTTTGACTGCCCATAGTAAGAGATAGGTCAAACAAGGTTGAGACCACATTTGTTATTCTCCTGGGATACTGAGCCCCTAACTTTAAAGGAGTCTTTGGATCCTCACCTTGCTTTCAACTCTTCTGATTATGAGAAATTATTTGAGATTTCATGAAAAAATGATCTATGCATTGATATTTTCAAAAGGCTTGAGGCAAAGAGGAGAAAAGATAAAAGGTGCTGGAAATTCTATCACAGTGAACTAAAAGGATTTGGACTTGGAATAGAACAGAGAAAGCCTATGAAATAGAAGGAAAGTTATGGTTCTTGGATAGGCATAAATAAAGAGCAGGATAGATTAAAGAAGGACATACGGAAGAAGTCTGTCAGTAGGTAAAGCTGTGTATTAGTTTCCTAGGGCTGCAGTAACAAATTCCTACAAATTCCAAGGCTTAAAACAATAGAAATTTATTGTCTCACAGTTCTGGAGGCTAGAAGTGTGAAATTGAGGTGTCAGCAAGGCCATGTTCTCTCTGAAGCTTCTATGGGACGATCTTTCCTTGCCTCTTCCTAGCTTCTGGTGATGGATGTCAATCCTGGGTTTTCCTTGGCTTGTAGGGACATCACTCCAATCTCTGCCTCTATCTTCATCTTTGTGTCTGTCTCTGTGTTTCTTTTCTTATAAAGACACCAGTCATATTGGATTAGAACCCCCCCTAATCCAGTCTGACCTCATCTTAACTAGTTACATCTCCAATAACCATATTTCCAAATGATCACATTCTGGGGTTCTGGAAGGGTCATGGATTTTGAAGGGAGATTATCCAATCCAGTATTCTCTGGTTTTCTTTTCTCTACCCCACATGGTAAAATTTTGGGAAGAGCTGGAGATATATGCAGAGTACAAGTCAAAGGCCAAGACTCAGGATTGTGTCAAAAAGTTCCCTGGAGGGAGAAGGATGCCATGAAAATATGTAACTACAGTTTTATTGTGCAATTGTGGACTGGCTGGCAGACTTGGAAGATAAACAGCAATAAATAGTTAACTCCAATAAGCTTGATGCTATTTCACAAGACACATGATGAGTGGAAGCAACACATGGTTAAAGGAGAGAGATTTAATTTAGTATTCTGGTTGACAAGTTGCCTTTCTAAGAATTTTCATGAATGAATAGGGTTAAAATTTGCCTCACTTCATTACTGAGAATGTCAAGTGAGATAACATTATGTGTGGCATCTAGCCACACAATTCCCATATTCTTTTCCCCTTCTTTTTATATGGGTCTACTGATGCATTGGTGTGGTCCAATACCATGGATCTCTGGCTTTCATGGTAGATGTTTATTGTATTTAACCCAGGTAAGAAATAAGACCTACCTCTTCTGGCCATGCAGTAAAATTGAAAGAGAACCTCCTATGAGTTTTCATTCTCTTTTTCTTCATAGAAATGTCTCTTCATTTAGGAAAGAAATATTTATAAACTATTTTTTAGATTAATTTGACTAAAAATGTCTGATAAAGCCTATCATATATATGAATATGAATATATGAATATGAATATGTATATATAAATATGATATATATATATAAATTGAATAGCTCACTGCCTTATAAGGATATAAATAGCTCATACGCCAGTTTAAGCATATAGTTTCCTTGGATCTGCTTGTATCTTAGCAGGTGTTTATAACTGGGGGTCTGCCCTAAGCCTTAGAATTCAGCTGCATTAAAATGCAGCTTCTTCGTATATTCTTTGTATCCTATTACTCCCACTGAATTCTAGAAACCAAGGATCTGTGCTGCATGGAACTGCTCTGCTATTATCAAACTGCTGAGTGGGAGGCTAGAGCAGTTCATGTAAGTAAATGTGGTAAACAGTGTTTAAAATTAGTACGTGACAAGTACAATTTTTTTTTTCTTTTTCATGGCTTCCCTTGGGCATTAATTAAATACAGCATTTTCAAGCATTTTCTCTTGCAGAATCATTTCCTCCTATGTATTAAAATATTCAGACTATGAATGCAACAGACAGCAATATTAAATTCTAATGACTATTTCTGAAATAGCAGTGAGTTGGGTCATACCCAGTCTGTAATAGACACTGGTAAAATTGAAATATTTTTCCATTAACATGCAGATGAGTCAAGTTGGAGAATTATTTCATTTGTGGAAGAGTTTCTTTTTTTTCCTAATGGGGAGTTAAAATTAGGGCATGTTGCTACTACCCCTGGAAAATTTTTTTTCCCTCTGTCTCCTTCCTGCCTCCCTCCTTTCTTTCCCCATCCTTCCTTCCTTTCTTCCTTCCTTCCTGCCTTCCTTCCTTCCCTTTTCCTTGTCTCCCTCCTCCTCCTCTTTCCTTCTCTCTTTCTTGAATATGGATAGTTGAATTCTGCAGCTATGTTGATCATTGTAACTTATCTTTCTATCATGTATGAGAATGAATAGAAATAACTAAAATTAGCCTTAAAAATGCATATTAGAATTGAAAAGAAAAACCTACCTCATTTTTATTAGTATAAAAAAGCATTTTGTTTTATAAAAAAGATATTGCTATTAATAGTAGCACTTAACTATTTCTATGTATTTACTTTAAATCTTTCGGGGGCATGTTATTTAATTAATATTTATTTCACAAATAACATATTTTCATGCAAGTAAATTTTGTGGCAATCAGTCCTCGACCTAAAATCATGTTGTTGTTGTTGTTGCTGTTTATTTTTCAAAAATAGTATTTTGAAATTTCATGCTTAAAATCACATACACACACAAGATTCATTTTTAATGAGAGTGCCTAAAATCTTTTGGAAACACTCTTACATCTGTAAATAAATACAAAATGGCTGGTTTTATCTATTCATCCACTTATTCTGTATATCTGAAAAATGTACTATCTACCATGTGTGAAACACTGACACATTGCTTTGTGCTTTGTGTTGTAGAGGCTGCAAAGATGCAGTTCCTTGTTTTCATGGATTTTAAAACCTGCTAGTAGATATAATAGACTAGCATATATTATATATAATTCAAGTATGAAAGTGTCCATGATCAGAAGATGTAAACACATAAACAGACCAGATGCAGACCAGAGGCGGTTTCTAGCATATGACTATTTGCACAAATATGAGGAAAGAGAGAATTTGGGGGAAAAAAATCTCAGGAGGCAAATGATAGATCTGTAGCAAACAAACAAACAAAAAGGCCATAAATCTGCATGAACTAGAGAAGAAAATGAGAAGACAGATTCAATTAATGGCTGACTGAGTGTGTTTTGATGAGTGCTTGCCATGATCTCTGCATTGTTCTAGAGAATGGAAACAGGTGCTAGGTTATTGAGGTATGTTCTTTTACACTGATTACAAATATGCTCTTTGAATAGCAGTGAAGTGAGGTAAAACTGAAATAATGCTTATTTTTTCAGAGTAGTTTAGTCTGCCAATTTTTAAAAAAAGACCTATTCACAGGGTAATACATTCCTCTCAAGAATACATTTAACTCAAAAAGTAACAGACTTTTTTCTGGTATCATTCTTGTGTCTGTAGAAAATTGGTTCTGATGACAAGAGATATCTGGTATAGAAAGTGTTCCAAAAACAAACAAACCAAAAAATACTGTGATTGTCTTGGGATCCATACTGGAGTACAATTTTGATGAGTCTAGGTGGACAGACACATTTTCTGATGAACACACTAATAAGAATAGACTATTTTCAATGCGAAGACAATCAGATGAAAAAAATATTTTTAATCTTTTTATCTCTTTCCTACTACCATCCTCACATGCTCACTTCTCAAACCATATTGTCCACCATGGATGAGACAATCACTTATGCACATGTTTCATACGTTGCCTATAATAAAAACAATTTCCACAGTTAGAGTAAATCCATGGTTTAAGCATAAGTGGACCTATGTTATCAGTAGTTACTATCCATAATTAATGATATAGGGTGATGCTAGTGGCAATTTAAGTTTCAAGAGTGGATTGCTATTTACAGATACTTTCCAGTTGGATTCTCTCAGCCCTGAGATGTAGGTGAGGCAGAAGGTTTTATATAACATACCTGTAAGGACATGAAAACAATATTGGCAATTTGCTGCCCATGCTCAATCATCAAATCGTTAATAGACCGGTTTTAAAGCAAGGTCTTACCTCTCCAAGTACTGGACTCTTATCTGCGACATCATACTGTTATGTATACTTTTCTTCTAACTCATAGCATATTCTAATTAGTGTAGATATTATTTGTAAATATTTTTAAGTGTTATGAGTCAAAATGAAGAATTAGGCCAATGTAGATAAATAACTAGTAACCTACAGCTAAAATTATCTCATTGGAAAAGTTGTCATTGCTCTTTTGGTTACGAAATAGTGATATTTCTGTTACTGATGAAAATAATATGGTTGTTTTCTTTTGCATAGTCTCAGAGTTTATTTCCAACCATAAAGGACAGCCTTAACACCTGCTTATTCTGCACAACATATCATTAATCAAGATTTACCATTTTCCAGTGATGTTCTAATAATGAAACTTGGGGAATTAACTGGTACCATGTGACTAGTCCAAGGTCATTGTGTAGATAAAGTGAGATTTAGAAAAATTCCCGGAATCATAATATTTCCCTGCTGCTACATTACTTAACTAGGCAAAGAGTTATGTGTTTTGAATGGAGGATTATTCTGTTTTGTGATGCTCAGCATTTGTAATTAATGCATCTATCATTGCCAGTATATTTTTCAATAAAGATTATTTTAATTGGACCAATGAAACAATTAAACCTTGATTTTACTAAATGCAGTGTATGCATTGGCTATTTGAAAATTAATGTAAAAAGAATCACCAGTACTTGACTTTCCAATTTTCCACATGCGTAGTTATAACATTTTGATCTAAGAGACTTGGCAAAATATTTCATTGGAAACATTTCTTCTACTTAATGAAGATAGGAAGGCAGATTATGTTCTTAATGAGAAACAGTTAGGTTGGTGTGTTTGGAGGCATTTACTAAACTAGGCTATTTAGACAATCTTACCTTATATGATCTACTTAAAAATTAGAAAAAAATTAAGTTGTTACAGGACTCAAAATAATAAAAAGGTTCAAGATTCCTGTTACTTGAAGTGTACTGTGAATGTGTTGAAATCATTACATATATATATATATTTTTGCTTTTGAATTTATTTCAATTAAAAAACATCTCTATTTAATTCCTTTTTTTGTTTTAAGGGAAAAAAACATTGGGAAAGGGGTTCATTTCAGCAATACAGCTATTTTTAATATGTTCTGTACGAAAAGAAAATGGATGCATTTTTTTTCATCTGCCATGTGAAAACTATGTTTGATCAGTCCTTTCTTTTCTTTAAGTTTTTTTTTTTTTAATGTTTATTTATTTTGAGAGAGAGAGAGAGCAGGGGAGGGGCAGAGAGAGAGGGAGACAAAGAATCCAAAGCAGGCTCCAGGCTCTGAGCTGTCATCACAGAGCCGGAGGTGAGGTTTGAACTCATTCTGTGAGATCATGACCTGAGCTGAAGTCAGACGCTTAACCAACTGAGCCACCCAGGTACCCCAATCCTTTCTTTTCTAAATATTAGTAAATAGTTCGCATATATCCAGGAGATATTTAATTCACATGATCCCACTCTTAATGAACAACAAACAAATAAGAATATTTTAAATGAAATGGTATAAGGGAAAAAGCTTATACTTTGAAAATCTAAGCCTTTGAATCTTAATTGAGGGAATACTGGAAATCATGTTGGCCCTTACTACTTTTTGTCTTAGATTCAGGGCACAGTCTTAGAGAAGCAAACTGAGGGTAAAGTCAAGGTGTTGCAAAGTGTTAAGTCAGACTTAAAGTGCAAAGGGGGAAATTCATGGTGAAATCCCTCTAGATGAGTAGTAAACTAATAAAAATTATGAATCAAGATCTCTTTTATTTTTTTTTTCAACGTTTATTTATTTTTGGGACAGAGAGCGACAGAGCATGAATGGGGGAGGGGCAGAGAGAGAGGGAGACACAGAATCGGAAACAGGCTCCAGGCTCTGAGCCATCAGCCCAGAGCCCTACGCGGGGCTCGAACTCACGGACCGTGAGATGGTGATCTGGTTGAAGTCGGACGCTTAACCGACTGCGCCACCCAGTCGGGCATTGAGAGCAATGGTTTAATCATAAATATTTACTTTAAGTAATGTTTTCTAATATCCTTCAAGCTATCCAGTCAGAATTTCTAAGTTTTTGAGAGTGTAACTGAAAAATTTAACAAGCCAAATAAATATATAGTGATATGGTGGGCAAGGAAGAAATAAATCCAAGTCACTTTCACCCATCCAATCACCCACTGGAAGATGAATTATTGGTACAAAAGCAAAAGAAATATGTGTTGCAGCACTCGGTGATAAAAAAGAAATATGAAGGTAACAGAATAACTGCTCATAAGACTATTTTATAATGGCCACTTTTTCCTTACCCATTTTCCCCCTTTGTTCTCCCTGTCAATTCTGCTGGGCAACTACATCACAGTCGCAAATAAATATGTAACCAAAGGCCATCTAGAATTGTAGGTTAAAATAAGGAGTAACCCATTATCTAAGTTCCTGAACGTCATTATTCTATTATCTCGGTGGCAAATTATTTTCGTTTAGAATAATTATAAGTTAGCAGTTCCTGATTGTGCCCACTGTTTGCTGTGAACACTAACTGCAGAGCACTGAGCTGAACCTTGTCTCCATGGAACAGGAGAGGTATCAGAATGTAAATGAGGCAAAAAGAGGGCACCTTGGGGATGTAAAGGCCATGGGAAATAGCGTGGAACACAAATCATAGCTCCTCAGGAAATAAGCTCAATGGTTTTAATTTAGCATACTTATCACTTGGGGAGCCCCAAACACTGAAGTGATAGTATTTAGAAGTGATACCATTAAAAAAGTGGCTTGAATCTATGTTTTGCATTTATTCCATGCGTTTTTTTGTTTTTGTTTTTTTCTGAAAAGATAATTCCCTAAAGAATCTTCAGGTGTAGACCCTATAAATTATTTTTTATTTTTAGTTGTTATTTTAAAATAAAAGTGAGTTAGATGTGAGTGGATAAAGTACATTGGAAAGCAGAATTATTTTTTTTCCACTAAAGTGGGGTGACAGGTCTGGGACAAGTTACTAAATGTGAGACAAAGAAATTGTATTATTTATAAGTGCATTGGAAAAGTGCATAGGCCTGGCTGTTACAAGTAAAGGTATTATGCTTATCGTCCACAGTAAACACATAAAGAGCTGCAGATCAGAGGAGTAAGCAGTTGTAAAATGTGATCAAATATATGAGGCAACTCCTTTCAGGCATTAGAAAATATACTGACGTGACCCTTGAGAGAAGACATAATAAGAGGCGAGCTCCATGGTTTCCTCAGTTTTTTGCCCAGGACACTTTTCAAACCTTGCCCGGGGAAGGGGAACCAAAGGAGAGAGCAGCATAATTTCAAGAAGAGGAAGCTGAGACCAGATGTCAGGGTTGCTGAGGTGTCTGGATTTGTGGGGCAAGGTATCAAGGATGAGTTAGCTCTGCAAGACAAAAAGCCCATGAATCTGAAAAGGTGTTTCTTTGAGTCTTTGGCCAAATACTAAGCTGTATATACCCAGGGTAAGATTCTTTGAGGCCCAGCAGAAAACAAACTTCCTGAGGGCTCTGAGCTGAATGAAGTCAAACACTGCTGGAAAACACCAGTAAGAATGGAGATATCTTGAATAACATTTCAAATATTCGAAGAAGCACCTAGAAAAAAGAGCTACTTTAGCCCTGAGGTAAAGGCTACTACTCTAGACTTGTCCTTACAAAATTTAAAACTTAAGCCTGTTTTTTTCTCTATACAGTTTATTTTCTCACATAAAAAATTATAAATAGTATAATTGAGTGAGTACATTTCTTACTCATAAAGCGTAACTCACTTTATGGTTTATTAACTTATATACAAATGTATAGTCCTTTCTTATATAATTTATTATTTTTTTTAATTTTTAAAAAAATGTTTATTTACTTTGAGAAAGAGAGAGAGCATGAGTATGCACATGCATGTGAGTAGGAGTGGGGCAGAAAGAGAGGGAGAGAGAACTCTAAGCAGGCTCCACGCTGTCAGGGCAGAGTCTGACACAGGCCTCAATCTCATGAACTTTGAGATCATGACCTGGGTCAAAATCAAGGGTCAGATGCTTAACCCACTAAACCACCAGGTGCCCCTGATTTCTTTTTTAAAAAAGCAAAACAAATATCTCATTTTTAATAGATTAAAAAACAATTTACATATGCTCATCAAGACAATAATTTTAGTAAAAATGGAAATCAATCACTATACTTTTCCTTGAGTTGTTCAAAGAATTACCTTTCAATTCTTATTTGTCTACATGATTAATACATGTGCATTTTTTAGATTTGATATAAACATCAATAAGAAATCATCAGTAAAAGCATTCACTGCTAAAACAAAACTCGACTTTCTCTAACAGAAAAAAAATGATTCTAAACAGAGTAGCATCAGGTACCGTATAGGGAATCTAGTTGATGGTATTATAATAGCATTGCATAGTAACAGATGGTAACTAGACTTGTAGTGAGCATAGCATAACTTATAGACTTGTCAAATCATTATGTTGTACACATGAAACTAATGTAATATTGTGTATTAACTATGCTGCAATTAAAATAAATACACTGGTATTCACAAGTCCATCATACAATAAGAAATAACAGACATGCAAAGAAGGAAGAAAATGTGATCTGTAACTAGGACAAAAATGCAATTAATGGAAACAAACCTAGGGATTACAAAAATGTTAAAATCGCTGTTATAAGAATATCAATAATTTAAAGGAAAAGATGGACATAATGGACAAAGAAATAGGAGATGTCATCAGAAAAATAGACACAATAAAAAAATACAAATAAAAAAAATCAACAGATCAGTTTAACAGAGGTTTGGACACTGCAGAAGAAAAGATCAGGTGATTTGAAGACTGATCAATAGAAATTATTGAAACTACAACACTGAGAGAAAACAAAAGGAGGAATCTCAGTAATGTGTGGAACAATATTAAGTGGTTTACTATTAAGTAATTGGAGCCCCAGAAGAAAATGAAAGAGAAGCTAAGTACAAAAATTATGTGAGGATATGATTGTCAAAATGTTTCCAAATTTGATGGAAAATTTGCTCAGTATCCCCTAGAGAAGATTAAAAAGGACAAACAAACAAAAAACACTCAGTTACATTATAGCCAAATTGTTGGATATAAAAAATGAAGAGGAGCACCCAGGTGGCTCAGTCAAACACCTGACTCTTGATTTTGGCTCAGATCATGATCTCATTGTTTGTGGGTTCAAGCCCCACATAGGGCTCTACACTGACAGCGCAGAACCTGCTTGGTATTCTCTCTCTCCCTCTCACTCTGTCTCTCCCCTGCTTATGCTGTCTCTCTCTCTCTCTCTCTCTCTCAAAATGAATACATAAACTTTAAAAAAAAGAAAATCTAATTGCATCAAAAAGAATAAAATGCCTAGGAATAAATTTAACCAAGGAAGTGAAAGACTTGTACCTGAAAGCTATAAAACATTGATGAAATAAATTGAAGAAAACACAAATAAGATTAATTCTTCCAGTTAATATTATTAACACTAATTCTTCCAATTAATATTATTAACATTAATTCTTCCAATTAATATTATTAACATAATTAATATTATTTAAATGTTCATATTACTGAAAGTAATCTACAGATTCAATGCAATCCCTATCAAAATACATTTTTCACAGAAATAGAACAAGCAATCCTAAAATTCATATGGAATCACAAAGGACACAAAAAGCTAAATTAATCATGAGCAAAAAGAACAAAGCTGGAGGCTTCTTGCTTTCTGATTTCAAATTAAATTATAAAGCTATGGTAATCAAAACTGTATGGTATTGGAATAGAAACATACAGAGATCAACGGAACACAATAGCGAGCTAAGAAACAAACTCATGCATATACAGTCAATTTATTTATGAGAAAGGAGCTAAGAATATACAATAGAGTAAGGATAAGAATAGAGTAAGGATAAGAATATACAATGGTGTAAGGATAGTCTCTTCAATAAATAGTGTTGGACAAACTGGACAGCCACATGTAAAAGAATGTAACTAGATCACCATACACAGAAATCAACGCAAAATGGATTAAAGACTTAGAATAACACCTGAAACCATAAAACTCCTGGAAAAAGAGCTCCTTGGTATCAGTCTTAGTGACAATATTTTGGATGTGATATTGAAAGCAACAAAAGTGGGACTACATTAAAGTAAAAGGCTTTGCACAGCAAAAGAAATCAATACTATGAAAAGGCAACCTATCAGATGGGAGACAATATTTACAAGACATATATATGATGAGGTATTAATAACCAAAATAAAGAACTCCTACAATTCAATAGCAAAACACATAATAATAACTCAACTAAGAAATGAGTAATGGATCTGAAGAGACATTTTTCCCAAAGACATAAAAATGGCCAACAGGTACATGAAAAAGTGCTCAACACCACTAATCGTCATGTAAATGCAGATCAAAATCACAATATGTTATTACCTCATATGTGTTATGATGGTTTTTATTCTAAAGTCAATAGATAACAAGTGTTGGCAAAGTTGTGGAGAAAAAGCAGCCCTACACTGTTGGTGTTGGTATATTGGTATACCAACCCTACACTGTTGGTAAATTGGTATACCCATTTTGAAAACCAGTATGGGGATTTCTCAAAAAAATAAAATGGAACTTCCATATGGTTTAGCAATCTCACTTTCAGATATATTTCCAAAGAAAACAAAATCAGAGTCTCAGAGGGAACTATATGCACTCCCAAGTTCATTGCAGCAATACTTACAGTAGATAAGATATGAACACAATCTCTTTTTTCATGAGTGGATAAAAAAATGTGGTAAATGTATAGAATGGAATACTATTCAGCCACAAAAAGAAGGAAATCTTGCCACTATGACAACATGAATGAATCTGGAGGACATTGTGCTGAGGGAAATAAGTCAGACACAGAAAGCAAATACTTCATGATCTTGCTTACATGTGAAATCTAAAAGACTTGAACTCATAATAAAAGGAAATAGAATGGTCTTTTCAGGGGCTAGGGCATGGGGGAATGGTGGGGGGATGTTGACTTAAGAGTACAGACTTCCAGTTATAAGATGAACAAAGTTTTGGAGACCTAATATAAAATGTGATGACTATGATTAATAATAATTTACTATTTAGTTGAAATTTGCTAAATGAGTACATTTCTTGTGTTCTCATTACACACACAAACCCATCTTCAAAGTAAAGTATATGATGTGATGGATATGTTAATTGGTTGATTGTCATTTTGGATTCACTGTATATGTATATCAAAAGATCATGTGGTACATGTTAAATATTTACAATTTTTATTTGTCAGTCATACCTCAATAAAACTGGAAAAGAATATGTATATATAAAGGCACTCATAGATTAAAAATGAAAGGGTAGAAAATATATATATACCATGAACCTTAATGAGGTAGGTATATTAATATCAGATTAAATAGATTTCAAGATAAGAGCTTTACCAGATAGAAAGTGACATTTTATAGTGGTGAAATTTCATCATGAAGACATAAGTGCTTTGAAGAAATGCTAAGAATTACTTTTAGTAATACAAGAGAAAAAAACAGGATATTTAATTTCTTTTGTTATTTTGATACCCAGAACTGTTTCTCAGAGTACCTATACCTATAATTGTATGTAACTTTTAGTAATTGCCATGGCTTTCTCTTATGATTTTTATGATTATGGCAGATATCTTGATCTGCATGATAGTCATTTCCCCACTCTTCCTTGCTCTCAGAACCTTAATTATGTTTGGATGGTGATATGGGCCATCCTGGAAAATAAATCATGATTAGTCTATCATTCAGAACAATCCATTTCCATGTTTTTAAATGATGGAAATAGATATGGGCCTTTGATTATCTTCTGGAAAATAGAATATAAGAGATAATCTACTTCTGTGGAAGTTTGTCATTATATATAAGGGAGTCCTATATACAGAAAACATTTTTGTCTTATGCCTTTCATTCGTACTTGGAACACTTGTGCAATTTTTAGATTGCAGCAGACATCATGAGGCATTGGTGAAGGCATTGCCAAATCTTTGAGTGGAACAACAACAACAAAAAATCTTCAGTGAATGAACTAAACTTTAAGTGACATATCTTCAGACATTTTGTGATATGAGATTAGATGACTTCCTCGTTTAAATAACTAATTCTTGGGAATTCTGTTACTTTCAGCAAATAACTTGAAGATATTTGAGTTATTATTTAAGAATAACATCATCAGGGCTCCACAAGATATCCAGTTAGATTTTGGGCTTATATGGTCGATATGAAGAGTCTAGGGAAATAATAGATCTAGAAATTTCATACGCCATCCAAAATTGAAAAGGCTGTTAAATAAAAATAACTTTCTTTTTCAACTTTAATAATATACTTCATGTATAATATCTACCCCACAAAACATTCTTACTAATATTTTTCAAACGATTCCATATATTCATTGTAATAGCTACAAGAACTTTGCTAGTATTCACACATTTTATAATATACTATTTTCAGGATAATTCTGGCTTTCTATATTGGTTGCTTTCATATTATGCTATATTACATTATGTTATGTTATATTATGTTAGGATTTTTATAACAGACTAAATAAAACAGGTTATTTAAATCATCTAGACTAAGATGTGAATTGTTAGAGACTGACGATGTAATGTGGTGTATGATATCCCTCTCTTTTTAACTGATCCTCAAATGGTGGATCTCTGATTATATGCTCAACTTCCTTTCCTCGGGACCTTTTCCCTGTTCTCTTAAATAAATACTTAATATTTCAACTACCATCTGGATTATTTTGTACCATTGTGAACTCCATGCTCATTTATTTTAAAAAAAACTAAAATGAACTATTTTCATATTTCTTTCTTTCTTAAATTTTATCACTATATATCTTTTTGATATAAATTATTTTGATATATTATTTTATATCTCTTTATACTGATAAAAATATACCATAAATAAAGAAGTCCCAAAGTCCATATTCATTCATTCTTTCTTTTATGTGTTCATTGATTTTTTGTTAATTTTATTTGACAAATATTTATCGAGTGCCTACTATATTTAATGTTCAGTGAAAACATTATAGGAACCAAGATGACTTCATATATATCATAGTTTATTTTTATGAAGTAAACACAGAAAATGAATTAAAACAAGTATAATTTATAAGTTAGTAAGCTAAATGAGTTATTTATTAAGGTAGTTAAGTTAGTAATTTAAACGCTGTAAAAGCAGTGTGCATGGCATTATGGTAACATTAAGGAGAGACATCTGATTTAGTATTTCTGAGGCTAAGAGCAAGAAAGATATAAAATATTGTTTCCAGTGACATTTCACCTTTATTTTGTAGAGAATTAGTGATAAAATGGCCAAAGATTGCATTAGATCATTGCTATCCCATAGAATGGGGTCCGCAATGATGAAAATGTTCTATATTTGCACCATCTAATAAAGCATACACAAGCCACATGTGGCTAATAAGCCCTTTAATCGCAGCTAGTATGACTGAGGAACTGAATTTTAAGCTTTAACTTAAATTGATATAGCTACTTGGGGCTAGTAACTATCATGCTGGATTGTGAAACTCTAGAAGAAGAAAATGCTTAGAAAGGTGAATATAAGTTTGAGTTCTACTGATTTAAGTGTGATGTGATAAGATGCTTTGGAAAAAGAGAGTTATTCTTCAAGTTATAGAGAATCATAAAACTATGCAAGAGAGTTTGAAATTTTAAATCCTAAAGGCAATGGGCCCATTAAAGTCTTTTAAGAAGGGGATGGTAAAAACCAATTTACATTTCAAAACACAATTATGACAGCTGTGGAGGGAAGGATTGAAGTCCAAACACTGGAGACAGGCCACCACTTAGAAAATGAATCCTCATGATATATTATGAGGGTAGGAACTAAGACGAGGCAGTAAAATAGAGGAAGGGGGAGGAAAGGAGGAAGGCACTGAATATATTCGATTGATATCTGGGAGATAAAATTGATAAGACTAAGGAATATATTAAATGTAAATTGTCAGGGAGAGGACATTATTAAGCGTGACCCAGGTTTGGGTCAGAGGAAGATGTGTTTAATTTTACATAGATTGGGGTTGAAATGGATCTGAACTTCAGAGTAGGGCGGACATATCTATCTTCTTGGCTGGCGCTGATAAATGATGGAGTGCCCCAAGACTCAGTACTACTCTTCTTGCCATGCTTTTCAATCAGTGATCTTATCTGTTACACGGCTTTATAAGCTGATAACTCTTAAATATGTACTGACACCTTGATAACTCTACTGTCCTCCAAACTCACATGCCTGCTGTCTCCTTGATATTAAACTTGGATGTCTAATATGAACTTCATATTTAACATGGGCAAAATGAAATTCTTGATGACCACTACCTCAGTGTATTTCTCCAGGCAACATCATTTCACCAGGTGCTCACATCAAGAACCCATCATTGATTCCTTACATTTCCTAACCTACTATATCCAAGCTCTTAGTAGGACATTTCTGCTCTTTTCAAAAACAGATTTGGCATCTGCCCACTTTTCTATATCTTCACTGGTACTTCCCAATTCCAAGCAAACATTAGTTCTTCACTGAATTATGTCCTCCTACCTGAACTTCTAGTACTTTCTCTCACCTTTATACATTCTATTCTTCAGCAAGCAGGCAAGTGTAATGTCAAAACAAATTTAATTATTAACATTTACATGAACTAAATCTTCCTTCAGCTTCCCATTTTACACTCAGAATGAATTCCAGTCTCTACATATTTCGTCTACCAATCTCCCTCTTTATCTACTTGCTCCAGTTTCTTTAGGTTTCTTTCTATTTTTCCACATACCAAGTTCATTGTTTCATTAAGGCCTTTACACTTGCTGAGTCTTTTACTTGGAATGCTTTGTCTGTCATTATTTTCTTGACCAGTGACTACTTATGAAAATATCAGCTCAGTTTTGTCTTTTCTGATAGAGTGACTAGTGCTCTAGTCACTGGGACCTAATAATGTGTTGCTTTATCTATGTCACAGCACTTAAAACAAAATTCTGATATTCATTTATTTGTTTACTTATTTATTTTCTCTTTCTTCCTCCCAGCATGCAATAACTGTGAGAATAAGAACCTTGTTTCCCTTGCTTACCATTATTTTCAGCAGACAACAGTTCCTGGTACCTGATGAATACATAATAAACACTCAGTGGATGAAATAATGAACTGCTGTATAAAAAAAGTGTAAGAGAAGATGCATTCAAATATTTCATCTTATCACAGAATAGATAATTCTAGTAATTAGTATAGTTATATATCACGATTCTGCTTCTCTTTTCACGGTCATGACCAAAAATGGCAATTTGCACTTCTCCGAACTGAGTTTCTATATATTCTCCAGCTTCCATTCTTCATACATCTTTTAAATATCATTAAATTAGTCAGTGGTTAACATTCAAGTATCTAATTTCCTTTTCCAGGAAAGGACAAGTCTTGTCCCAATATAAACTGATGCAATTATTGTAACCTTCAGAGGGCAGTCTTACTTCCCTGTTTTAAAGTCTTAAGGGATGCTTTATTATCCACCCTATGAACTATAAATATCAATCTAGAGAGCAATTGAATATATAGATTTGGAGTTCAGGAGAGAAAAGTAATGAAAACAAGACTTTGGGAATTACTGATATACGTGTCAATTGTTCCTAAACCTGTGCCATTACCAGAATCATCTGAGTATCTTTTAAAATAGAGACTCCAGGGGTGCCTGGGTGGCTCAGTAGGTTAGGCGATCAACTTCAGCGGTTCACGAGTTTGAACCCTGCGTCTGGCTCTGTGCTGACAACTCAGAGCCTGGAGCCCATTTCGGATTCTGTGTCTCCCTCTCTCTCTGCCCCTCCCCTGCTCTCTTTCCTTCAAAGTAAATAAACATTAAGAAGTTAAAAAAATAAAATAAAATATAGATTCCAGGAGTTTGCCATCAGACATTGTAATTAAGTGGACTGGGCCAGGAACTGAGAATTTATATTTTTATATAATCAACAGGTGTTTCTAGTAAAAAATATATAGATATATAGGTATGGAAATCACTTTTAGAGATGGTATGGAAACTCATGCATGTGTACTGAGTGACAATAGGTTTGAAGACAGAACTCTGTGGAATCACAATAGTTGTCAGGCAATGACAACTTGTTCAAATGTGTACACTTGGCTATGAAGGCAGAGATGGAAAATGGGCAGTAGAAAAAATAATAAGCAAGATCAAAGGATGACTGGCTATTATTATTTAAGATTGAAAGGAGACATATTTATATACTAAGGATATTTGAAGTTTCTTATGAGAGAGTTTCACTGTAGAAGAGAAACAATGAATGCTTTATTAAAAAAAAGGTTAAGAGGTGGTTGGAGAGGGGCGGTTAACTGAGGGCTGATTTTCATGTAGTGACAACCATGTGTCAGCAACAGTAGATGTTAACTATTTATCTCTACATGAACTTTATAAAGTAAGTGTTATTATTCCCCTTAACTAATAAGAAAACAGATGTTCAATATACTTAAGTAAATTGCCCTTGTTCAAGCAACAAATACATAGAATAGATAGGAATTAGATGTTTATTTGTTTGCCTTTTGTTTTCCCTGCTCTTTCCCTTCTGAACAGTGTTTAGAATTGAGGAGAATGAGGGAAGGGAATGCATATTTGGGAAGAGAAAAAACTTTTTCAGAAACTCATGGGAAAGAAGAATGCATGTGAATGAGGATAAATGAATAGGTTGGGGAGGCAGTGTCAGGATTTAAGGGAAACAGCACAACTTAAAATAGTCATTGAGGAGAATTAGGCAAAAGACTTGGCCATGTATAAGTAAACGTATAATTTGTTAAACCACATCTCTAGGGGAAAAAAGTCTAAGTTTTGGATGGTATTTCAAGTACTTCTGGGGTTAAATATGAACACACTTTCCAAAATGCTATTAGTCACAAATTTTCCATTGTTCAAGTATGTGTACTTGAACAATAAGCCCACCAAAATATACATCATTTAAAAAAGTAGGTTCTTGCCTTAAAATGGAATAAATTAAATTTAAATAAGCCCAATTATACTTTTCATTCATTGGAGACGCTGATTATGTAGGAATATTTTATTGAGCATCATTTTGTAAAGCAAAAAATTGTATAATCTAAATAATCATATAATCAAAATAATCACCATTTAATACATTTTATAAATATGGATTTTCTATAGTGAGCATGTATTATTTAAGTAGGTCATACCTGCCATGAAAAATGTTAACTAAAATAAGCTACAGTTTTTTGTGTGTGTTTACATAACAATTTATCATTCACATTTCTAGTAGCAGCAGCACAGAAAAGCATATAAAATTGTATATATATATATATATATATATGTATATGTATATATTTGATCTTGTCTAAAATATCATGAAAAATAACATTTTTGATAGAAAAGTTATAGCACATATTTTTAGATATAATTTGCATTCAACCCACATGAAAGCTGTAGAAATCCATTCTGTTTGAAAATTAATTATTCCTGTCCTCAATATTGCCTTTGACAAGGTAAGAAACAGTTGGATTCATTCTAATTTGCTTCAAGTAGTGGTAATTAGAGAGGGTGTGAAGAACAGCTCTCCACTCAATTCTCTCTAATTATTATAAAACACATAATAAACCTCTTAGAAAAGCAAATGCTTTGAACCCACTACCCCCACCTCTCTAGATATATAAAGTTACATGTTCTTTCCCTCTTTTGGTTTCATTTAAAGAGAAATATGTTGAGGATCCATTGCACATTTTCATGGGAAACCATTTTTGAAGGTTTTTACAGTTAAAATATGGAGCACACTGAAATCCCTTGAATATTTTCACAAGTCTTGCTATCACATCATATCCTCTCTACCTTGTGTTATTAGAGTAACCTTGTGTTCATTCCTCATGAATTTAATTTGGTTTCTGTTCAGTAGCCCAGCCTATTGAGATATGCTTGAATCTGGATTGTGCTCATTATTTACATGCCCTATTTTTGGTCATTTGCAGATATGAGGAGCATATCTCAAACATCTTCATTCTTTTCACTGCAATAGCACAGAGAAAATCCAAGCTGTATGACAATTTACTAGACTAACCTTTATGTTGACTAGGTGTCAATGGCCAATTTTTACTCTGGTCTGTTGTGCAATATGTTTCAGTTTTGCCTAATCCTGGTATGATTGTTCCCTATTTTATTGAAACTTAATGTTTTAGGGGAGTCACAACACGTTTCCGTAATTTTCTAGTGACTAATCTATAGAATTGGCAAAGCCCACAAGCAAGAACTGAGAAAGCAGCGAATAAAGATGGGACAAGGAGAGGCTTGGAACCAGACTTTAGATCCCAATACATGTGATCTTAACCTACAGTGGAATTTTAGAAGGACTAGCACATTTCCTTCTAGAATTAGGTAAATGTGGTAAGCCAAATAGAGGTCCTCTAAAGATGATGGTGTAATAATCACTGTTGCCTGTGAGTATGTTAACTTACGTAGCAAAATGAGCTTTGACGATATAATTGGGGCTGTATACCCTAAAGTAGGGAAATTTTCCTGGATCCTTGGTGTGGGATCAATCTAATCACATGAGCCCATAGAAGCAGAGAACAACCTGTAGCTGGAAGAAGGCAAAACAGAGATACATCAGAGGGCTTACCAAAGAGAATCTGAGCATAAAAAGGATTTGACATGCCGTTTCAGGCTCTAAGATGTAGGGGCTCACTTGCAAGAATGGGGGAGAGGCTTCTTTTGGGAACTAAGGGGGAGTCCCTAACTGACAGCTAATAGAGAAATGGGGCATCAGTCAAACAACCGAAAGGAATCAGATTTTCCTAACAACCTGAATGACTTAGGAAACAGATTCTTCTATGGAGTCTCTCTCTCTCTCTCTCCCTCTCTCTTTTAATGTTTATTTAATTTTGAGAGAGAGAGCGTGAGCATGTGAGCAGGGGAGGGGCAGAGAGCAAGGGAGACAGAGGATCAAAAGTGGGTTCTGCGCTGAGAGTGGAGGGAAAGAGCCTGATGCAGGGCTGAAACCCCTCAGCCCTGAGAGATTATGACCTGAGCCAATGTCCATGCTTAACCGACTGAGCCATCCAGATGCCCCTGAAGCCTCTTGATAAGAACCCAGCAGGGCAACATTCTGATCGTGGCCTCGGAATCCAAACCAAAGCAGAGGAACCAATTGAGCCAACACAGACTATGGATGTACAGAGCTGTGAACAAATAAATGTGTTGTTTCAAATCGCTAAACTTGTGTGATCTATGCAGCAACCATAAAAAATTAATATAGCAATTAATATATTTAACAATTTTGATGTGAAGTTCAGTTGATTTTTTAAGGTAAACAAAATGACAATAGTGATTTCTTGAAGTAGAGCTTTTACTTAATCACGTCAAAAGGTATTGACTGTGGTTTTCATGTTACATGTTTCCTAACCTAAACTAAGTTTTTACTTGTGACCAACATTAAATATGGGCAATATTTGCTAGTCTTCAGTTTTATGGGAAAATGTTTTCACTTATCAAATTGCTATAGACAATGAGGAGTGAGAATGGAATACTTTGCTTTTATCATGATCAGGACAGTTTTCATAAATAAATAACCAGTTACAGTTAAAAGTGTTCTTCATTTAATGTCAGGACATCTGGGTTCTTTGACGAGGTTGACTCACATCAACTAGCGTCCTTGAGCAACTCCCTATCTCTGAGGATGCCAGCTGCATTGTCTGTAACACACGGGCGTTTGTAAAAATGATCTGCAGGACCTTTGCCAGCCTGAGAGCCTTTGGTTCTGGGAACAGTGCAGTCAGGGACAGGTGGGGATTGACAAGAAGAAATGGAAAAGGGAAAACTGTTCCTACTTTATCTTTCTCACAGAGTGGTCATGAGGATAAAAAATAATAGCAACAAAAAGATTTTCCCTTTCTACCTTCAGGTGTTTTCCATCTGGGATTAGATTGCCATTCATTTGGACTAGCCAGGTGCTCACTTACTATCCTATTGTCTTTCCTGGGCTTCAAGTCCCTCCATATGTTGTTTACTCCACCTTTCTGATTTGAAAAATGTTTAACCTTTGTTTAAAGAAACCAAAGCAAACACAATTTTTGATATTTTCCTTCTGTCGGTCATCCATTAACATTTACCCTATTCCCAAATCAGTGAAATCTCCCCTTTCATTCTTCTATCCCCACATTGTTTTAAAAATCTTTTAAAACATTTAACTACATTTCTAGAAATGTCTTTGTTTTATTCTGGTGATAACCTACCTGGACCAGGCACAACAGTCAATAATAATTTTTAGATAGATATTTACTGCCTGGCTTTAAAATATGCCCAGTTGCACCTTACCTACAAACGGGGCAGGCATCATATTTATGCAACGAAAAAAATGACCGATACGTTAAGTTAAACAAATGTAAATAAAATAAATGATGTCAAATGCCTAAATCACTTTAAATTTTGAAAACTGAACTATTATAGAATGCTATCAATTACATTAATGTATTTTGTACAATATAATCAATTGCCTACAGGGATCCGAGAAATATTGTTAGACTTGTTTTATTATATAGCTGCTTAAGGTTGAGATATTGTGTTGCATGAAGTGTGTGGAATAGCATAAATACAGACCTAAGGTATTGGATTTTTTTTCTACATCTGGATTATAGCGGCTATGCTTGTAACTTGTTATTTTTTCCTCAGGATATTGTTTCTTGTAAGTGTGTGTATGTGAAATTTGGCCAGAGTTTTAGTGTATTCCTCTTAGTGCCTGCTTATTGTTGTGCTGAGTGTATTAGGGAGGGTCTTTCCCGTGTTTTAGAAGGAGCAGCCTAGAGTACTCTAGGCTACAGCGAGTTTCCCATGGCTGCATGCACCTCAGCCTTGTTCATTCCTAGCAGTTGACTTGGCCTTTTATTTGGCATAAATCTTCTTAACCTTTCTGCTAGCAAACCTTACGTGAACTCTAAAAACTCTTATGTGTATGTGGAAAATACATCCTTACCACACATAGTTCCCCCCCGCCCCCCCCCCCCCCCCGCAAACAATGTATGCTTAGGAATCTCCCTTCTCACCTCTCACTGCTAATTACCTATCCTTTCTCTAGGTTTTCCTTTTGTACCTATCATTTGGATTTTTTCTCAGACTTTTAAACAGGTTTAAGTTTCTCACATCTTAAGAAATCCTTTCAGGAACCTGGGTTGCTCAGTTGATTGAGTGTTGGATTCTTGATTTCAGCTTAGGTCATGATCTCATGGTTCGTGTGACTGAGCCCCATGTGGGGCTCCATGCTGACAGTGCAGAAAACCTGCTTGGGATTATCTCTCTCCCTCTCTCTGCCCCTCCCCCCCCAAAATTAATTAACTAATTAATTTAAAAACTCCTTTCACTTCAGTTAATTCTTATCTCTCTCCTTATATCCCCAATTCCCCAATTGGTGTGTAGTTTCTATTTTTTGATTTTCCACTTCCTCCTTAGTCCACTGCATTGTGACTTCTAATAGCACCAGTCATTTTTAAGAGGTTAAGTGCATTGGAAAAATTTCCAGCACTCATTTTATTTAACCTCCCAGTGGCGTGGGACACTATTGGTAACTCATTCCTTACTGAAAATCTCTTGCTGGCTTGCCTGGGTGGCTCTGTAGGTTTAGCATCCAACTTCAGCTCAGGTCATAATCTTGCAGTTGTGAGTTTGAGCCCAGCATTGGGCTCTGTGCTGATAGCTCAGAGCCTGGAGCCTGCTTTGGATTCTGTGTCTCCCTCTCTTTGCCCCACCCCAACTCATGCTTTGTCTCTCTCTCTCTCTCAAAAATAAACATTAAAAAAAAAGAAAATCTCTTCCCTTTTTTTCCCCACTATATACTGTATCCCCTGGTATTCTCCCTTCTAACTGGCTGTTTTGTCTCCTTTGAAGGCTAATGTTTTCTGGTAATCAGATATTGAAACTTCTTTCCTCTTACATTGGGTCCTTGACTGTGGTTTTCTACGTCGGACAATCACAACACAAACCATCTATGTAGGCAAGCCAGAGGTAGGAATTATTTGTCTCCCATCCTCATACCTGCCCTGTGTCAAATCCATTACCAAATCCTGTGTGTTTTTTCCCTCCTGAATATTTTTTTGTATCTTCTACTTTCTACATTTCCACCAACTGCCCCCTAGTCCAAGCCCCCATCTTCTGTCTCCTGAAGAACTACTTTTGCCTCTTGACAAGTACCCCTGCACCCATCCTGCCCACTTTCCAATTCTTTTACATATTTCAGGCAGGGTACATTTTCAAAATACACATTTTTGCTCCCTTCGACCACAAAACTCTTTATTTATTCTACATAGCAGGATAAAACCCCCATAATTTTAAATATAATTAAAACAGAATATATCTTTATGGTTTAGTCCTTGCTTACTGTATAGGTTTTCTCTCATATTCTACCTACTCATTTTTCCTACACCAGGTACGTTATCTATCTTTTCACTTCTGGAATGTTACAACACTTTTTCCTACAGCCCAGTAACATTACTAAATACATTGTTTCTCTGAGTGTTGGCTTTTTCTCCTTCTCACCCCCATAGGTAACTCCTACTTGCCCTTCATCTCTGATGTCAAAATATCTTTCTCACTGTGCTTTCATAGAACCATAATTTTTCATGCTTTTATGAATTTTTCTCCTCGTTTGGTGTGGCAGTTAATCTCAGCTTGTACTTTTATATTGATGAATGTGACACTGGAATAATTCCCCCATCCCACTAGATTGTCAAGCCTATGAAAGTTGAAAATATATCAATTTTTGCTTATAACTGAATATACTGTTTCTAGGTACTCAATAAGTTTTTATGTTGATTGAATGATTCTTCTCATCCTTCAACAATAACAAAAATTCAAGCTTCTCCACACCTCTGCAATGCCCTCGATTACATTTTTTAAGTTTATTTATTTATTTTGAGAGACAGCATGTACGTGAACAAGTGCAAGTTGAGGAGGGACAGAGAGAGAATCCCAAGCAGGTTCAATGAGACCCTGACGTGGGGCTCAAACTCACGAACCAAACTGTGAGATCAGGACCTGAGCTGAAACCAAGAGTCTGACACATAACCAACTGAGCCACCCAGCTGCCCCCCTTAATTACAATTCTAAGCTTTCCTATCCACAATTCTCATGACACTAACTCTTCATTCTTTCCTCATTAAATTTACATTTTCAATAAATATTCCTATAGTCTTTACCTCTTCAAAAAATTTCTTCTACCTTTTTGCCTTATTGGTACTTCTCATGCATTGAGAGACTGGAATCTGCTGTGCATAATTTTAATGGAATTAAGATACTCAGGTCCAAAACACTGATTTTTTTAGGTCTCGGTAAGATTCTCTGCCCTTTTGCTTAAAGATAGCCAGCTACACTGAGAACTTCCCTGATCTGGGGAAGGAAAACAGCATTGAAATCCAAGAGGCACAGAGAACTCCCTTCAGACGTAACTTGAATCGACCTTCTGCATGACATATCATAGTCAAACTGGCAAACACAAGCATAAAGAGAAAATTCTGAAAGCAGCTAGGGATAAACGTGCTCTAACATATAAAGGGAGACCGATAAGACTCGTGACAGATCTCTCTAGTGAAATTGGCAGGCCAGAAAGGAATGGCAGGAGATCTTCAATGTGATGAACAGAAAAAATATGCAGCCAAGAATCCTTTATCTGGGAAGTCTGTCATTTAGAATAGAAGGAGAGATAAAGGTCTTCCCAAACAAACAAAAACTGAAGGAATTCGTCACCACTAAACCAGCCCTACAAGAGATCCTAAGGGGGATCCTGTGAGACAAAGTAACAGAGACATCACTACAAGCATGAAACCTACAGACATCACAATGAGTCTAAACCCATATCTTTCTATAATAACACTGAATGTAAATGGACTAAATGCACCAACCAAAAGACATAGGGTATCAGAATGGATAAAAAAACAAGACCCATCTATTTGCTGTCTACAAGAGACTCATTTCAGACCTGAGGACACCTTCAGATTGAAAGTGAGGGGATGGAGAACTATTTATCATGCTACTGGAAGTCAGAAGAAAGCTGGAGTAGCCATACTTATATCAGACAAACTAGACTTTAAATTAAAGGCTGTAACAAGAGATGAAGAAGGGCATTATATAATCATTACAGGGTCTATCCATCAGGAAGAGCTAACAATTATAAATGTCTATGCGCCGAATACGGGAGCCTCCAGATATATAAAACAATTACAAACATAAGCAACCTTATTGATAAGAATGTGGTAATTGCAGGGGACTTTAACACTCCACTTACAGAAAGGGATAGATCATCTAGACACACGGTCAATAAAGAAACAAGGACCCTGAATGAGACATTGGATCAGATGGACTTGACAGATATATTTAGAACTCTGCATCCCAAAGCAACAGAATATACTTTCTTCTCGAGTGCACATGGAACATTCTCCAAGATAGATCACATACTGGGTCACAAAACAGCCCTTTATAAGTATACAAGAATTGAGATCATACCATGCATACTTTCAGACCACAATGCTATGAAGCTTGAAATCAACCACAGGAAAAGGTCTAGAAAACCTCCAAAAGCATGGAGGTTAAAGAACACCCTACTAAAGAATGAATGGGTCAACCAGGCAATTAGAGAAGAAATTTAAAAATATATGGAAACAAACGAAAATGAAAATACAACAATCCAAACGCTTTGGGATGCAGTGAAGGCAGTCCTGAGAGGAAAATACATTGCAATCCAGGCCTATCTCAAGAAACAAGAAAAATCCCAAATACAAAATCTAACAGCACACCTAAAGGAAATAGAAGCAGAACAGCAAAGACAACCTAAACCCAGCAGAAGAAGAGAAATAATAAAGATCAGAGCAGAAATAAACAATATACAATCTAAAAAATCTATAGAGCAGATCAATGAAACCAAGAGTTGGTTTTTTGAAAAAATAAACAAAATTGACAAACCTCTAGCCAGGCTTCTCAAAAAGAAATGGGAGATGACCCAAATAGATAAAATCATGAATGAAAATGGAATGATTACAACCAACCCCTCAGAGATACAAGCGATTATCAGGGAATCCTATGAAAAACTATATGCCAGCAAACTGGACAACCTGAAAGAAATGGACAAATTCCTAAACACCCACACGCTTCCAAAACTCAATCAGGAGGAAATAGAAAGCTTCAACAGACCCATAACCAGTGAGGAAATTGAATCAGTTATCAAAAATCGCCCAACAAATAAGAGTCCAGGACCAGATGGCTTCCCAGGGGAGTTCTACCAGACGTTTAAAGCAGAGATAATACCTATCCTTCTCAAGCTATTCCAATAATAGAAAGGGAAGGAAAACTTCCAGACTCATTCTATGAAGCCAGTATTACTTTGATTCCTAAACCAGACAGAGACCCAGTAAAAAAAGAGAACTACAGGCCAATATCCCTGATGAATATGGATGCCAAAATTCTCAATAAGATACTAGCAAATTGAATTCAACAGCATATAAAAAGAATTATTCACCATGACCAAGTGGGATTCATTCCTGGGATGCAGGGCTGGTTCAACATTCGCAGTCAATCAATGTGATACATCACATTAATAAAAGAAAAGTTAAGAACCATATGATCCTGTCAATCGATGCAGAAAAAGCATTTGACAAAATTCAGCATCCTTTCTTAATAAAAACCCTTGAGAAAGTCGGGATAGAAGGAACATACTTAAACATCATAAAAGCCATTTATGAAAAGCCCACAGCTAACATCATCCTCAATGGGGAAAAACTGAGAGCTTTCCCCCTGAGATCAGGAACACGACAGGGATGCCCACTCTCACCGCTGTTGTTTAACATAGTATTGGAAGTCTAGCATCAGCAATCAGACAACAAAAGGAAATCAAAGGCATCAAAATTGGCAAAGATGAAGTTAAGCTTTCACTTTTTGCAGACGACATGATATTATACATGGAAAATCCTATAGACTCCACCAAAAGTCTGCTAGAACTGATCCATGAATTCAGCAAAGTTGCAGGATACAAAATCAATGTACAGAAATCAGTTGCATTCTTATACACTAATAATGAAGCAACAGAAAGACAAATAAACTGATCCCATTCACAATTGCACCAAGAAGCATAAAATACCTAGGGGTGAATCTAACCAAAGATGTAAAAGATCTGTATGCTGAAAACTATCGAAAGCTTATGAAGGTAATTGAAGAAGATTTAAAGAAATGGAAAGACATTCCCTGCTCATGGATTGGAAAAATAAATATTGTCAAAATGTCAATACTACCCAAAGCTATCTACACATTCAATGCAATCCCAATCAAAATTGCACCAGCATTCTTCTTGAAGCTAGAACAAGCAATCCTAAAATTCCTATGGAACCACAAAAGGCCCTGAATAGCCAAAGTAATTTTGAAGAAAAAGACCAAAGCTGGAGGCATCACAATTCCAGACTTTAGCCTCTATTACAAAGCTGTAATCATCAAGACAGCATGGTATTGGCACAAAAACAGACACATAGACCAATGGAATAGAATAGAAACCCCAGAAGTAGGGGCGCCTGGGTGGCGCAGTCGGTTAAGCGTCCGACTTCAGCCAGGTCACGATCTCGCGGTCCGTGAGTTCGAGCCCCGCGTCAGGCTCTGGGCTGATGGCTCAGAGCCTGGAGCCTGTTTCCGATTCTGTGTCTCCCTCTCTCTCTGCCCCTCCCCCATTCATGCTCTGTCTCTCTCTATCCCAAAAATAAATAAACGTTGAAAAAAAAAATTAAAAAAAAAGAAAGAAACCCCAGAACTAGACCCACAAACATATGGCCAACTGATCTTTGACAAAGCAGGAAAGAACATCTAATGGAAAAAAGACAGTCTCTTTAACAAATGGTGCTGGGAGAACTGGACAGCTACATGCAGAAGGCTGAAGCTAGATCACTTCCTCACACCATTCACAAAAATAAACTCAAAATGGATAAAGGACCTGAATGTGAGACAGGAAACCATCAAAACCCTAGATCTCTCTGACCTCAGCTGTAGCAATCTCTTACCTGACACATCCCCAAAGGCAAGGGAATTAAAAGCAAAAATGAACTACTGGGACCTCATGAAGATAGAAAATTTCTGCACGGCAAAGGAAACAATCAACAAAGCTAAAAGGCAACCAACGGAATAGGAAAAGATATTTGCAAATGACATATCAGACAAAGGGCTAGTATCCAAAATCTATAAAGAGCTCACCAAACTCCACACCCAAAAAACAAATAATCCAGTGAAGAAATGGGCAGAAAACATGAATAGACACTTCTCTAAAGAAGACATTCGGATGGCCAACAGGCACATGAAAAGATGCTCAACGTTGCTCCTCATCAGGGAAATACAAATCAAAACCACACTCAGATGTCACCTCACGCCAGTCAGAGTGGCCAAAATGAACAAAACAGGAGACTACAGATGCTGGAGAGGATGTGGAGAAACGGGAACCCTCTTGCACTGTTGGTGGGAATGCAAACTGGTGCAGCCACTCTGGAAAACAGTGTGGACGTTCCTCAAAAAATTAAAAATAGACCTACCCTATGACCCAGCAGTAGCACTGCTAGGAATTTACCCAAGCAATACAGGAGTACTGATGCATAGGGGCACTTGTACCCCAATGTTTATAGCGGCACTCTCAAAAATAGCCAAATTATGGAAACAGCCTAAATGTCCATCAAATGATGAATGGACAAAGAAATTGTGGTTTATATACACAATGGAGTACTATGTGGCAATGAGAAAGAATGAAATATGGCCCTTTGTAGCAACATAGATGGAACTGGAGAGTATTATGCTAAGTGAAATAAGCCATACAGAGAAAGACAGATACCATATGGTTTCACTCTTATGTGGATCCTGAAAAACTTAACAGAAACCTATGGGAGAGGGGAAGGAAAAAAAAAAGAAGTTAGAGTGGAAGAGAGCCAAAGCATAAGAGACTCTTAAAAACTGAGAATAAACTGAGGGTTGATGGGGGTGGGAGGGAGGGGAGGGTGGGTGATGGGTATTGAGGAGGGCACCTTTTGGAATGAGCACTGGGTGTTTTATGGAAACCAATTTGACAATAAATTTCATATATTGGGAACAAAAAAAAGATAGCCAGCTACATCACCTTCTAGTTTTTCTCATTGTTGTCATCTGTTGCCCTCTAGGTCATTCCCAACACATCCCAAAGATTTTGAATTGCACTAATTTATAAATTCATGTAAAATACCTGATGATTTATTAACATGCTCTGGACTCAGATCAAAATGTTAAACAACACATAAAAGGCCCAGCTGTTAAATGACACTGAAGAGTGGGAGAGAGAACATATGGTCAACAAACAAGAAAATTGATTAATGGATTATTTTCAGATAGTCAAGAAACTAAGAGGGAAAATAATGAAAGGTGGTTTGGAAATGACTGAGGGAGGTACGTAGTTTAGATTATTTGGATGGTTTGGGAAAGTCTGTGAGGAGGTGCATGGAAACCTAATATTCTTAAGGCTAACAACTTTCATAGTTGTATTGTGAAGGTGGTAAAGTTTAAAAGCCTGAGCCCCAGTGTATGAAGTCTCCAGATGACTTTAAGGAGTGGGGATAGGGCTATGACGGTGCACCTTGAGCATAGAGCTTCTGTTATTACAATTTTTCCATGTATTTCCTATTTGTCTTCTTTCCTGCTCCTCAACCACTATACACACAGGCACACACAAACCAAATGATTTCACCCTTCCCTATGTTTTTGCCTCTTTGAAATGAGCTAACCCATGGAGAAAGGAGAAGAGCCAGAAGGAAAGCTAAGATATGGTTCAGTCTAAGCCCCTTGACTCAGGACAATGATCTGACTGGAGCAATGTGGCATTCTAGAAACCTTTCCCTTTCTATTCTCTTTCCAAAATGTGCCTACCTTTTGTCTGCTCCCAGCACTCCTTCCTTGCCCCATACACAAAAGGAATACCAGCATCTTCTGGTTCCACAATACAATTTTCTATAATTTCATATGTGTGTGTGTGTGTGTGTGTGTGTGTGTGTGTGTGTGTGTTGGATATGTGGATGGGAGAGAGTCCTATGCTTCATTAGTTCCTTTTGTTTCTCTGACATCTCTAGGGTTGAATCAGAGTGGAAACCACCAGCTTGTATTGAGTTCACTCTCTAGCTAAAAAAAAAAAAAAAAGTTTACCAGTTACCTAATTGTACATGAAAAAAAAAAACCCTTCTTAGTTCTATTTTTACTT
The DNA here is from genome assembly GCF_014898765.1 of Herpailurus yagouaroundi. NCBI lineage: Eukaryota > Metazoa > Chordata > Mammalia > Carnivora > Felidae > Herpailurus > Herpailurus yagouaroundi. The sequence continues at coordinate 32,141,971 of NW_024412376.1, forward strand.
GACCTTGACCTTGACCTCTCTGTAAGATTTTATTCTGTTGATCACTCTACTACTTCTTAGAACTCCCCATTTTTAAAGATTCCACTACACCATTCTCCTCTGATTTATGGTCCATCCTATGTATTTCTAGATAAAATTCAGTGTCTTAAATATGGCACATGAGACTCTTTTAGTCCTCTCCATCATGGCAGACACGTTCACAACCATACTGGTACTCATGGCACAGCCCTGCTTGAGTCATTAGTCACCAATATGTGTCCTGTGTCAGTCCCTTTCTTGTTTGTCTTGTTTATCACATACTGTTTCCTCTGCTTGAATTATCCCTCGGCCCAACCCCTCTCTCTTTCCAATCTCCTTAGCAAACTCTCCTCTTCTTAGAATAAAGAAAAGACAAAAAAGGAAACAAAACAGCATTTGTATTTATTGGCATTATCTAGCATGCCAGATCTCTTTCCATTTCCTTTTTTTGACTTCATCATTGTTTTTCATATTGCTCTAGTGGTTAGTGTATATCTCATCTTGTGACTCTATGATTAATCTGTGAGCTCCTGTATGGTATAGGCTTTGTTCCTTCAAGAATTTGTGGTATATACTAGTTAGCTAATAAATATTTGTTACATTAATAATTTGAGGAATAATAAATATTTGCCATGGGCAAGGTTCTTATAAAAATAGCCAGTTAGGGGCGCCTGGGTGGCGCAGTCGGTTAAGCGTCCGACTTCAGCCAGGTCACGATCTCGCGGTCCGTGAGTTCGAGCCCCGCGTCGGGCTCTGGGCTGATGGCTCAGAGCCTGGAGCCTGTTTCCGATTCTGTGTCTCCCTCTCTCTCTGCCCCTCTCCCGTTCATGCTCTGTCTCTCTCTGTCCCAAAAATAAATAAACGTTGAAAAACAAAAACAAAACAAAACAAAAAAAATAGCCAGTTAGTATATTGATAAAGTAATTATCATAGAAAAATTAATGTGGTTTCTTTTTGTTTTTTGTTGTTAAACTTCCACTTTGTAGACAGCAATATTTCCAACTTTCTAATAAAGTAGAGCAAACATTTTTGAATTCTCCAGAAGCATAGATATTGTTCAAATGAAAAAATATTACATATCATTGTGGGGCATTTGTTGATATTTATGAAAACTGTTTTCCTTACACATGAATTTTATATTGGTTTATTGTGGGTACTATTTAAGTACAAATGTTCCTTGACTTACAGTGGGGTAAGTCCTGATAAACTCATTGTGAATTGCAAATATCATAAGACAAGAGTGCATTTAATACACTTAAACTACCAAACATCATAGTTTAGCCTAGCCGCCCTTAAATGCACTCAGAACACTTGCATAAGTCCCCAAATGTAGGTTTTATTTGGGCAAAATCATCTAACATAAACTATTTATTAAATAGGGTTAAAGTGTTGAATATCTTATGTAATTGATTGAATACTCTACTGAAGGTTGTGGGGAAAATAGGTTCAAGAATCCCTTATACTTACATAAATGGGTTTAGGGTGGAAAACCGCCACCATGGGGTGAAAGTGCGGAAGGTTATTTAGGCAGGTATTTTAATGGGATCACGAGTAACTTGTTATATCACCTGCAGGAAATTACTTTCCATCTGGCGCCAATATACTATTGTGCTTTGATCACAAACTCCACTTGCCACCCCCCTCAGACCCTTTGCTTCTTACACACACAGGTTAATGATTGCTATCTGATTGTTTCTTCACATTCACCATGTGTGTAAGATCTTGAGCGCTCAATCAACACAGAGAGGGAACCCCCGTTCCAGTGCTTGTCTCCTCCCGGACATTAGCCTCTTTCCTATTCAATTCTGCCTCTGCTCCCTAGCTGTTCAAGAGAGAACTTCCAGACTCACAGTCTGTGACAGAAGGTAAGAAACAGAATGGTTGTAGGGGTACAGGATGGTTGTAAGCGTATCGCTTGTATACCCTTACGATCACACGGCTGGTTGGGAGCTGCCATTGCCCAGCATCCCGAGACAGTACTGTACGACATATCGCTAGCCTGGAAGGATATAAAAATTCAAGGTACAGTTTCTAGTGAATATGTGTTGCCTTTGTAGCATCACAAAAACAAAAACTTGCAAGTTGAACCCCAGTAAGTCGGAAACTGTACTTTATGTTAGATGAAGTTTGAACATATTTGTGTAATTGGACAAAACAAGAATCAACATAAAAATAAACATATCTGACTTTCAGCTACCTCTTCCCCTCTTACAAATCTCAAAAGCAATTACAGGAAGATAATTGAGGTACCGGATAATACCACAAAGGAGGTCATTCATTTCTACGCAATTAAACTATTTTTCAACCGCCTTTGTGTTTGAAAAATAAAGTTGATGAAAAGAACGTCTTTCCTGGAGGTAAACTAGCCAGAACATTCTGCTTCTCTCTACCAAGGTGGATGACCTACTACTGCTACAGGGGACCGTTAAGGAGACTTAAGTACAAAACAAGCAAAAAAATCACTTACAACTACTTTAAATCCTTTCTCTCTCTCTACTTGGCATAATATTTTTTGTTACTTTCTTAAGATTAATGAGATATTAATCCTTACCAGTACCATTCTAAGAGACTCTGCACACATTATTTTTTTTCAAATAAGAGGCAATTTCCCTTTCATTAATGCCCAAAAGAATGATCTACATTTAATTGATTCAGAATTAATCATATTTTCCATGAGACATTTATTTTGATTAAAAGGTAAAAAAAAGTATTAACCTGGAATGATTTCCCCCTTCACCTGATATGCACTTTCATCATGTTAGTGAGCTTAGCTGTTTTGAATCCATAAAGCGACTCTCACTTCAGTTTGTATTACTTTTCTGCATATTTCACAATTAATACTTCTCTTACTGCTACCCACTACTGCACTAATTTTCTTGCAGATTATGTTTGTCAGTCTCATTCTATTTTTGTCCCACTGGAGAATGAGTTATGGGTCTTTCATTTCACAAGCTTCGTGATCCTCAGCGCAGTCCCAATGTGGCTTATGTGAAGACAGACTCAAAAAAGAGAGCTCATTTTCTATCTCTGTCCTGTTGCAAAGCTATGGTTATTTCTAGATTTTTAAGGGTTTATTTTCAAACTTTTGCCCCAGATGGATATCAAGTCTGTGTTGTTATGCTGATTTTGAAGGGCTGAGCATATTCCTAAGTGATGTTGTAGTTTTTGCATTAGAAATGAAGTCTCATAAATCCTATTTGTCTAATTTATCTGTGCTGCTTTTCTGCTCAGCTTCAGTTAATGTCATTAAATTCTTATCTAATTATAATGCAAGCTGTCTGACTGCCAGAGCCGAGGCTGTGTCAGCAATTTCTTTGCAAACTTCCAATCTCAAAGGCTTCGTATAAACCAACCCCCAAAAAATGATATTGGCTGATACACCTTAGAATGCTAATTCCCACAGCCAAAGTAAGTTGTATGCTTATTTAGAAACATAAATCACCCTTTACTGTGGTTGTTTTAAATATCTCAAGATAAGCTCATGTATGAGAAATATAATTATTTTATGGCAAATATTTCTCATGAGAGGCTTTTTTCTCTGTTAAATCTGAAAGACATCATCAGTTTCTATAATCATAATACATAATCTTCTTCCTAGTACTCCCTGTGTTTCAATCCTCTCATGTCTTTTCAATAGATGTCCTTCTCAAATTTCTGGGAAGCATTTTTTTTATTTTTATTTTTTAAAATCTATTTATTCTGAGAGAGAGAGACAGAGACAGAAACAGAGATAGTGCAAGTGGGGGGAGCAGAGAGAGGGAGAGAGAGAATCCCAAGCAGTCTCTGCACTGATAATTTGGAGCCTGATGTGGGGCTCAAACTCACTAAACCATAAGATCCTGACCTAAGCAGAAACCGAGTCAGATGCTTAACTGACTGAGCCACCCAGGCGTCCCTCTGAGAGGCATTTCTAAATGCAATGTGTGATAAAACTACAAGCAAAATTGCTGTAATCCAAAAGTGCAGTTTTGTTTTGTTCGTTTCTCTAATGTCATCCATGAAAGTTTTGAACATATTGTGAACTATGTAAATTGTGCCATTTAAACTGCATATGAGATATTTAAAATTCTGATTATTTTTGTTAAGATATGCTTTTGTTGAGATATATTTAACAAAACTGTGTACAAATCTTAACTGGTCAGTACGAGGAGTTTGACAATAACATATGCCCTATAACCACCACTTACAGCAAGATTGAGAACCTTTTTATCTCTTCAGACAGTCCATCAATGGCCTTAGCAGTCAATTTTCCGATGTTCCTTCAATTATTATCTTTTATTTTTTAATTTTTAATTTTTTTAAGATTTTATTTTTTTAATGTTTATTTACTTATTTTGAGAGCGAAAGTGCAAGCAGGGGAGGGGCAGAGAGGGAGAGAGAGAATCCAAAGCAAGCTCCAAGCTCAGTGTGGAGCCCCATGCAGGGCTTGATCTCAGGACCATGAGGTTATGACCTGAGCCAAAGTCAAGAGTCAGATGCTTAACTGAATGAGCCACCCAGGCTCGCTTAAAGGTTTTATTTGTAAGTAATCTCTGAACCCAATGTGGGCTTGAACTCAGGACCCCAAGATCAAGAATTGCACACTCAGGGCACCTGGGTGGCTCAGTCGGTTAAGTATCCGACTTTGGCATAGTTCATGAGTTCAAGTTCCATGTGGGGCTCTGTGCTGACAGCTCAGAGCCTGGAGCCTGCTTTGGATTCTGTGTCTCCCCCCCTCTCTCTCTGCCCCTTCCCACTCATGCTCTGTCTCTCTTTCTCAAAAAATGAATAAACATTAAAAAAAAAAAAGAGTTGCACACTCTTCTGAGTCAGCCAGACACCCCCAATTTCTGTCACTTTAGAATAATTTGTGTTATAAATTTTGTATAAATAAAATCATATAGTAAGTACTCTTTTGTGTCTAGCATTTCTTTTGTGCCTAGCAAGTCATTGTACTTACTCTTTTTATCACTGATTTTTGTATTTGTGTTTAGTATTGGAATAATTAGTACACATAAAATTACTTCTCTTTTCTCTCTTTAAAGAGAATTGATACTATTTCTCAGATTGTAGAATTCACTGATACAGTCATTAATGTCTGTAGTGTTCTTTGTTGGAAAGCATTTTAGTTTTTATTCAAAAATTATAATAAATGCAGAGTTATTTCAGCTTTTAAAAATTCTGGATGCTTTTAAATTTCATGTTTTTCAAGAAAATTTTCCATCTTATTAAGTCACTAATTTTATCAGCATAACATTGCTCAAAATATCTCCTTATTAACTTTTTAATGTCTGTCTCACTCTTACTATTGACTAGACTTGCTAAGAGTTTAACAGTGTTCTTTTAGATCTTTTCAAAGAACTAGCTTATGTCTTTGTTAGTTTTCCCTATTTTTGTCTAATTTCTATTTCATTCATTTCACATTTATATTTTATTTATTCTGCGTTCTCTTCTTATGATGACACTTTAAATAATTGATTTTACTATTTTAAAATACATTTTCTGGGATGGGCAATATAAAGCTGTAAATTTAACTGCAAAAATAGCATTGCTTGGGGTGCCTGGGTAGCTCAGTCAGTTGGGCGTCTGACTTCCGCTCAGGTCATGATCTCACAGTTGGTGGGTTCCAGCTCCACATGAGGCTCTGTGCTGACAACTCAGAGCCTGGCTCCTGCTTCAAATTCTGTGTCTCTTCCTCTCTCTGCCCCTCCTATGCTCATGCTCTGTCTTGCTGTGTCTCTCAATAATGAATAAACATTAAAAAAAAAAGCATATTCTGCAATATTATATTGTTGTTCCTTCACTATCATTCGGTTCAAAATATTTTCAAATTTTACTTGTAATTTATTTTCTTTTCTAACCTATGGATTTAAATATTTTTATGTTTATGTATTTTTGAGAGACAGGGGGAGAGAAAGAGAGAGAAACAGGGAGAGGGAGAGAGAGAGAGACAGGCAGAGAGAGAGAGAGAGAGAGAGAGAGAGAGAGAGCGCCTGAGCAGGGGAGGGGCAGAGAGAGAGAGAGGGTGATGGAGGATCCAGAGTGGGCTCTGTGCTGACAGCAGAGAACCTAATGCAGGGCTCCAACTCACTATGGATCTAAAGTGTTTTGTTAATTTCTAATTTTGGAAGTTTATTTTAGATATCCTCTTCCTATTCTGATTTAATTGTGTTGTGGACAGAGAACATAATCTGTGTGAATTCAGTCATTTTAACTTTATTGAGATATATTTTATGGAACAAGTTCTGATTTATATGGGTAAATGTTCTATGTAAATTGAAGAAAAATATTTATTCATCAGACTTTCAGTTGTAATATTCTATAGATGTAAATTAGGTCAACTTGGTTACTAATATTCAATTTTTTTAATCTTTACTGCATTTTGTCTGATTTTGCTATCGAGTTCTGAGGAAGAAATCTGAAAATGTTCTAGTATCATTGTGGGTTGTTTTGAATTTCCCCCTGAAGTTTTCTCAATTTTTGCTTCATGCGACTTGAAACTCTATTAGTTGACATGAACATAGTTAATATTGTTATGTATTCTTGATGAATTGGTTTATTTACCATTATAATATGCTTTCCTCTACTTCTTTGTCTTGAAGTCCATTTTTCCTTTTATTAGTACCACGTGCATCTTCCTAAACTCAGAATTTGCACTGTATATCTTTTCCTATATGTTTAGTTTCAGTATGTACATGTCTTTTTAATTGTTTTTAATTTTTTAACGTTTATTCATTTTTGAGAGACAGAGACAGAGGGTGAACAGAGAAGGGGCAGAGAGCAAGAGGGAGACACAGAATCTGAAGCAGGCTCGAGGCTCTGAGCTGTCAGTACAGAGCCTGATGTGGGGCTTGAACCCACAAACTGTGAGATCATGACCTGAGCTGAAGTTGGACACTCAACTGACTGAGCCACCCAGACGCCCCTTTGTCTTCTTAATTTAAAAAAAAGATTCTTGCAAATAGTATGTACTGGAATCTTGCTTTTTCTAAAATCCAATTTGACAATCTTTTGCTTTTAGATGGAGTGCCAGTCCACTTATCTTTCATATAATTTTTGATATGATGGAGTTTAAGTATCCCATCGTGATAGGTGTTTTATAATTAACCCTTCAGTTATTTTTCTTATGTTCCTCAGTTTCTGCTTTATTTCAGTAAGTTTTTCGAAATTAAAAATATTCTATTTTATCTTCATTGGTGTTTTGACTCTGTATTCTTTGTATCGGTTTTTATTGATCTAGAATACAATGTGAAAAACTTATACAATTATATTCACTGCTCAGCCACAATCCTTGTTTTTGTTGGCATATATTTTACTACACTATATGCTAAAATCCCATAATAAATTGTTTTCATTTTTTCTAGAATGCTTAATAGTCTCAGTTGTTTTCAAAAATAGCTAAGAAAAATGTCACTATATATAATATGCTATATATGTATATGTAGCATTATATATATTTATATGTATATATAAAACCTTTCTGCTTCTGATTATTGTTGACAGTAATTTGGTTATACTCTTTAACAACCTTAATAAACTTTAAATACTTTAACTATTAAAATAATAAACATAGTTTCATGCAAAAGCTTTTACAAAAGTGGTATTCAACCCTAAACTGCCTATTGTACAAGGTTAAAAATGACAATATCTCCATTTATAAATATATTTCTCAGTATTCCCATTGTCATTTTTATTGTGTAATCATTTGTGACTCCATGTGAGTTTCTGCCTGTTCTTTCCTTGGGAGGCCATTGTTGTTGGTTGGGTTTTTCAATATGCATTCCAAATCCCTTCTATCTATGTTTCCAACCCCTTTCTTACGGAGACCAGAAAGTTTAAAACTACATTTCTTAGGGCTTCTTGTAGGCAGAGGTCTTTCTGAGACTTAGATTCTATTACTCTGATGTACACTCAGTAGACTTGTCTTTGGAACTGAGTCATATGAGGAGAGACATAGAATGAACTGGAAGATGTTATGCTAAGTGAAATAAGTCAGTCAGAGAAAGACAGATATCATATGTTTTCACTCATATATGGAACTTGAGAAACTTAACAGAAGACCATGGGGAAAGAGAAGGGGGGAAAATTATTTCCAACAGAGAGGGAGGCAAACCCATAAGAGACTCTTAAATACAGAGAACAAACTGAGGGTTGATGAGGGGCAGAAGAGAGGGGAAAATGGGTGATGAACATTGAGGAGGGCACTTTTTGGGATGAACACTGGGTGTTGTATGGAAGCAATGAATCATGAGAATTTACCCCTGAAACCAAGAGCACACCGTATATAAGGTATGTTAGCTAACTTGACAATAAAGCTTATTATAAATAAATAAATGAATGAATAAACAAACAAACAAACAAACTAAAAAAAAAATACTGAGGTCTATTTTGCTGCTGTGAAACACAGTGGAAATATCATTGTCCTGGAGTATGGCAGGTATACAGCCAACTTCTCAATTTAGCAAACAGCTTTCCCATCTAGTGGCCTTTGGATCACGGCAGGAGCAGTGTAGTTCTAAAGCCCACAGCTTCTTAATTCAATAGCTGTCACAAGTAGCTGCTTTCCTGGAAGCAACGTTTCACACTGCAAGGTATTCTTGATAACTCATTTTAGAGTTTCTATCTGTAGCCCTTCTAAAGAATCTATAACCATTTACTATTTGCTTAACATAGCTAGAATGAATTTTACCCTACTTAGCAAAATCCTGACCATTAGATGCAAATGGAAATTTCTTCTATATATATATCCAGCTAGTAGTTAAATAATACTAACAAAACCATACTAGACCTGAATACTTTAAAGACATTTCTAAAATGCCATGAGAGGCATAAACCAGAAAAGGGAAATGGGGAACTTTAAATTTGGTGGAAATGGTATGAATTAGGCACACATTGCTTTATCTATCAATAGATTTATATAGCATTCAACACCAAAGGTAGTAAAAGTAAGCAAAATTAGGGAAGTTGAAATACTTTCGTCTGTTTTAATTGATGAAATATTTTCCTTTAATTGGGTATAACAATAGCTATTGTGAGCCTGAGAGATTGAGTAAAATATTTTACCTGCTAAGTTAATAAGGAATAAAAAAAGAAAGGGAGGTATTAGATGTTAAAGCACTCAAGTGCAGTTAAGGCCAGACGACCTTGAAGTCTGGACCTGCTAAGTGATTCTCCTGGGGTACTGACATTCTCTTTATGCCATATCACAATAAATAACAGAAGTGTGCTATTTTTTTTTTACTAGTTATTTGCTCAGTAGGATCCGGATCACTAAGGGATATGTAGGTTGTTAGAAATTTGTGGAGACTTGGGAATCCATTCCTCTTTCTGTTTTCTCTTGCTTTATTTAAACTCTTTATAAATTGTCATATCATTTGCCATGAACTGTATACATTGGTCTCTTTTTACCATTCATATTACTGACTGACTGTATCAGCCCAGCAGATGGATATATTTCAAATGGGGAAACTATTAAAATTGTTTTCTGGTTGTAAGAGAACAGATTTAGATTTAATATTTCTTAAATTTTGTTTTCTATATTTATTGCCATATTTTCTATAATGTTAATTTCTATTGAATATCAGCATTCTGTTTGTATTGTCTGCTTTCTTCATTGAATACATTTGTATTCAACCTAAATCATATTTCATTGGGATCATTAGCATTAACGATTATCTTTAATGTTCTATATTTCTTCAGTTATAATGATCATTGTATTATGCATTAGAGATTGTTTTACCTTTATTTTTATATTCAGTTGTATATATTTCTACTTTTATCTATTCATAGGTCTAATACTTTAAGAGCCACATGCTTGTATTCATATTGATTTTTATTATGTGTGCTTCTTTAAAATTTTCTATAGGTCTATTTCTCTTCTTTCTGGTTTTGGATAGCATTGAAGATGGATAAACAACTTTTGACTTTACGTGGAGAATTGCACCAGCCACATCTGGACTTTAATTATCTGTCTGCCCCTAAATGACTGAATATATCCCCTGGAAATTCATATATTGAAATCTAATGTTCAATGTGATGGTGTTAGGAGGTGGGACCTTTGGGAGCTGGATAGGTCACAATGGTGGAGCCCTCATGAATGGGATTAGTGCCCTTTATAGATAAAGCCCTACAGAATTCCTTGGCCCCTTTTCCCATGTGAGGTTACAGTGAAAAAACGGCCATCTAGGAAGTGAGTCCTCATCAGACACCAGATCTGTGGGTTCCATGATCTTGGACTTTTCAATCTCCAGAATTAAAAGAGTGAGAATTAAATGTCTGTTGTTTATAAGCTCTTCAGTTTGTACTATTTTGTTACAGCTTGAATGGACTGACACCAAACATCCTAAAATCTTTGAGGTATATGGTGAAGATTGTAACAAACTAATCCCTGAGACATACCTCTTTAGGTATACTACAATTTATAAAAATTTTTATGTTGATGAATGTGGGTGTTGTTCATATGAGTTAATGGTTATATGTTATTCCATTTAATATTTAATAATATATTTTCCTATTCAGTATTTCTGTTTAAAATTTCTTATTTTTACAAAACTTCAAAAAACTTTTTGTACATGTCTTATAGAAAAAACAAGCATGATTTTTTGTCTACAATGTACACACTGAAGTAGAATTGCCACATTGTAAAGTATGTGCATCTTCAACATTGCTAGGTTGTAACAATTTCTCTTTAAAATGCTTATACCTCTTTATACTCTCACAAGCAATGAGTGTGCTTCTATTTCCTTCTCATTCCCACCAGTACTTGGTATCAGAGTTCAAAATTTTAAGGTTTTTGTTTTCAATCACCTTTGTTTTAATTTGTATTTTCCCAATACAATTAATGCAGTTAATAATCTTATTATGTTTATTGACCACATTTTTCCATAAAACATTTTCTCAAGTCTTTTTCTCTTTTTTTTCTATTGTTCCTTTCTTCAGATTAATTTGAAGAAATTCCTTATATTCTGCATATTATTCCTTTGTTAGTTTTTTTCTATTGCAAATATCTCCTCCAAATCTATAGCTTAACTTTATACTTTGTGTTAATTATGTTCTTTTTTTATTTAAAAACATTTTCATGTTTAGTTTTGAAAGATAGAGAGAGACAGAGTGTAGTTGGGGAGGGGCAGAGAGAGGGAGACACAGAATCGGAAGCAGGCTCCAGGCTCGGAGCTGTCAGCACAGAGCCCGACGTGGGGCTCGAACTCATGAACCACAAGATCATGACCTGAACTAAGTCGGACGCTTAACTGACTGAGCCACCCAGGCACCCCTAAATATGTTCTGTAATACAGACATTTTTATTGCAAAATAATGTAGTTTATAATTTGTAAGTTATGTGTCTTAATAAGGAAATACTTTTCTGTCCTAAATTCACACAGACATGTTTTTTGTTCTAAGCATTTTAAAGTTTAGCTTTCTGAACTTTAATCTACATGGCAATTATTACTTTTGTACATGGTAATGAAAAACTGATCTGGTTTCACCTGTTTTAAAGACAGACAACCATCTGTCTCTGGACACTTATTGCAAAATACCTGTTTCATCCACTGATTTTAGTGCCATTTTGTTATATTCCAAATGTGGATATTCTCTATATGTTTGGATCTTTCCCTTTTCATTTTTTTTTACTTTATTTAAGATATTTGCATTTAAGTTCATAAATAGGATTGGCATGTAATTTTCTTTACTAAAACTGTTCTGTTTGTTTTGTTTTGTTTGTCCAGACATGATGTTAGATCACAGAGATAAGGACTAAACTTCAGAAATGGCAGAGAAGTGATGTGGCCCCTAGCTACTCCACAGCCTTGAACTGCTTGAACTTTTACATGAGATAGTAGTATAGTTAGATTTTGCTTGAGCCTTAATTGGGCAATCAGTTTTATTTTTGACTGAAAAATCCATTCTTTTTTTTTTTTTTTTTTGAGAGAGAGAGAGAGAGAGAGAGAGAGAGCGAGCACGCACGCCAGCCTCTACAAGCAAAGGAGGGGCAGAGAGAGAGGGAGGGACAGAATCCTAAGCAGGAAGTCCAATGCAGGGCTCGATCTCACAACCCTGAGATCATGACCTGAGCTGAAATCAAAAGTTGGATGCTTAACCTACTAAGTCACCCAGTAAAAATCTAATCTTAAGCAATCTTACATATATTCTACATTTTCCCGAGCTGGCCTTCATATTTTTGTGTAAAACTTATATTCATTTTTAAAGTTTCCAATTCATTGCAATAAGGTTTTTCATAATAATTTCTTATGATCTATAAAATGCTCTATGGTTACATGATATTTTGTATACCTTATATTCTTTGTGAATTTGTCTTTTTTTTTTCTTAATCAGATTTGGTTTTGAATTAACCTTTTTAATAAACTTTATTGATTATTATTATTATTGTTTCCTTGTGACATATGGAATCATTACTAATTTCTATTCTCAGTAATAGATTCTATAGCATAGGAAACTTTATTATTATAGGTATAAAAATATATAACACAGAAATCTTTTAAGGATGTGAGTCATTAAAAACTTGTTCTATTTCTTATGTAGCTCTTAGACTAGTTTTCCACAGCTTTGGTTTGGGTAATTGATTTCTTTTTTTAAAAAAGCATCAAGAATTTAAGGGCGCCTGTGTGGCTCAGTTGGTTGAGCGTCTGACTTCGGCTCAGGTCATGATATCCTGTCTTGGATCCTGTGTTTGAGCCCTGCGTTGAACTATGTGCTGACAGCTCAGGGCCTGGAGCCTGCTTCAGGTTCTGTGTCTCCCTCTCTCTCTCTGCCCTTCCCCACCTGTGCTCGCTCTCTCTCTCTCTCTCCCTCTCTCTCTCTCTCTCTCGCCCTCAAAAATAAATATACATTTAAAAATGTTTTAAGGTATGGAATTTCATATTTATTAACTATAAATATTCTCTTATCATAAAAATCTTCTATGTTGTTACAGTCCCATTTTCATTTCCAAATTTGTTTTCATTTTTATATTTTTTACTGTATGTCCTAGAGATTGGTCTGTTTTTCTGGTTTTTGAAAATTAGTTCTAGCTTTTAATTACATAGTATATTATTTGTTTAATACCACCTAATTATTTTTGAATATAAAATATTTTATTTATATATTATTCTCTTGTTAGCATTATTATTGTTATTATGTTTTATATCATAATCCCTCCAAAGACTGTTTGAAACATATTCCTAAGTGTTTAGATTATCAGAGGTGTGTAGGTCCTAGCAGAGGGAAGGGACTACTTTTAATGGAGTTTCCTAAAAAGTTGTCATCATTTCCTTATTTACTAACTATTTAAATCGCTTTTGCAGATCTTGGGTCCTATTTCTGTGAAAACTCTTCCCCTGTATATCTGATGAGATGAAAATCACACGATTTCCCTAAGAGATCTGCCTGGGGACAGACTGCAGTAATATTCAAGTCCTGTTGAATGCATTAGATGTATTGGGTCTCTGAGGCCTTGAGAGATAATAATGAATAAGAATCTTGCAGTGGTACCCCAAGTCTTTATTTTAGTACATTTCCCCAGGTTATTCCAATACCTGGGAATATCAGCCAGTATATCCTTCCCACTGTCTTGAAACAGTAAAGTGTTTTACTGTAATTCATAGACCTTTGTGTGGCACGAATGGAGTTTAACTATTTCCTAACCATATGCAAAATGGAACTTACAAAAAAAGGTTTATTTTATAATCTAAGGCATTAAATGAAGTCCTAATGGATTCAGAGTTTTGCTTCATTGTGTTATCTGTCTGGTCACAAGGATCTCTCAAGCCCTTGTCTAGCCACAGAAAGAGAAGATGGTTTCTGAACACCAGTTAATTTGCAAATAGAATACATTTTAAATTTACAAAGAGAAAAAACCTGTTTTGCTACATTTGGTGAATTTGAAATGTCTCCATTTTCCAGTTTGTTTATAAAAATGATTTTGGTTTTGTTAGCAGTGTGGCAGTATAACTCTGGGAGTGTAAGATTTGAATGACATTTGTAAGAATCACCCATTTTCTGCCAAACTCTCCATAACTCATGCTCATTTTCAGTGGTCAATTGTCTCCACCTGGGAGTCCTGCAGAAGTGATGTACTTATTCTCAAGGGATAGGTGTCACTTCCATTTGATCACACTAATGGGATTCCACAGTGGCAGGCAACCCTGTTCATGTGGGCAGGGATAGCCCTGCTGATGAAATGGCCTTCAGAGGCACTCCATAAATTAAGCCGCACATCAGCGCTACTGGGCCTCGCATCTCTTGTTCTCTCACGCTCATTCAATGATGCTGGGGAGCTCAGACCTAGTTCATACTTCTCAATTTCTTTATTTCCATGATGCAGAATTTGGAGAACAGGAAAATCACATAAAACACACTTGGAATTATACTAACATTTAACGATCCAAGCTTTTCTCTGTGATTTGGTGAGCATTTATGCTTATTTGATGGACTGGCATCTTTTGTGCACTCTTCCAATGTGGCATAATCAGTCCCTTGTTCTCAAGTTTGAAGCTAGAGCATCTTCTCTCAGCCCTCCTATTGTCTGCATGGTTCTGTCACTCAAAAGTTAGATTTGGAAGTAAGCAATAGGGGGCAGTGGGCACAGTGCAGAATCTATCTTTTGGTGGAGACGGTGATAGTTTTGGGGACCCCATGCAATCTCAAAGCGTGAGCTGTAACTCCTGTGCTCATTGACAGTGGCAGGGATGATCTCACTGAAGCAACACCATGTTGTGGTTACTGGCTCAAGCTGCTGGGACTGGCTCTCCAACCTTCTTAGACATCCTCTCAGTTTCCTAATATCCTTTAATAATGTATTAAGTGTTACTTAGAATGGGTTCTTCACTCTGCAACCAGGAACTCTGAGCTCGCACATTCTCTTGCACTTGCTAGTCACATGCTGGACATTTTGATTTTCTTTGTCTTTCCCAAAACACCATCTGTCCCCACCTCGAGGCTCTTCAGTTGATGTTCTTTCTGCCCCAAACACAGATATACTCAGAGTTGGCATTTTTCATCTTTAGACTTCTGCTCTAACACTGCCCTTTCAAAGAAGCCATCCTGGCAATTCTTCTACAACTTAGTGATCTCTACCATGTTCCTTGTTTAGTTGGTTTGTTTATGTATCTTCATGTCTTCCTTACGACATGAGGGCAGAACCTTTTTTTGTTTTGTTTTGTTTACTAACATATTCTCAGAATCTGAAATAAAGCCTGGCAAATGGTTAGCATTCATTTTTTATGAATGAGTGGATGAATGAATGAATGCATGGATGAAAGAATAAATATGCCTAATGTATTGTTTCACTTTAAAGAGCTTTTTAAGGACAGTATTAAGAAACATGTGTTTGTATTTTGGCCTAGTAAGAGAAAGAACTGAGAAACTCAAAGGAGAATTGAGATAGAAGTGGAGAGAATATGGAGAAAAGTGAGGGTTTTTCAAAGGGAAAAATGGTGAAGCCAAGTATAAAACCAAAGTGTAGTAATCTGGGGAGGTTATCACATGTACATTGATAGCAGCCTTGTACTCAGAAACTCATGAGAAACTGCAATGGATAAAAGAAAATCTAAGAAGTCCCTGACACTTTAGTGCTATGGAATAGTTAGTGGAAAAGAAGGAAGGTTTATGCAAAAGGAAAGGGAAAGAGGGAAACATGTGAGTGATGCAGTCCGAATATTGTTGGAAATAAATTTCCTCAGGAGTTTACATTACTCTGAGTGAAAAATCTGAAACCATTATTTGGGGATAAGTTATTCAGACACAAAAATGATTGTTTGGGATTTGTGTTCTAAAGTTCATTCCTACGAAACAGATGATGAAGCGCTAATAATTTTTGAGAGAAAATTAATCTCTAAACTTTAATATGTAATAGTGGAATAATAGCTAAATCCTAATACTGGCAAACTTGCAAATTATACCTCATCAATTACTTTTCTAATTAGTAGGTAGATATCTTGAGGCACTATGATCATTTAGATTTTAATTGTCAGACAGACAGTGTCATCTATAGCTACTCCTTATGTCCCAATCAAAAAAAAAAAATTATGCCAGGATAGCAACTATAGTTTTGATGATTATAGATCATGGTTAATTGGGTAATGGGCATGATTCAGTTCTATTGCTTATTCAGTCAGAACACAATTATGATCATATTATCCACTATCCCATGAGCATGTGTATGTTTTCCCCTCCAAAATATCTTAGTGTAAAATGTAAATAAGTACATAAAGTTTCTCTCTCAAGAGGAATTACAGATTACAGTTGAATTCACTTAAAAGATATTCAGAAATCATTACAACATGCTAAGTGGATGCATACATACATAATAAAAGTTATATAGCATGCCAATAATAACAGGGGCATCTAATGAACTTATATTAGGTACAGGGAGTTATTACCAGGGATTTATGTGCATTAACATGTTTAATCCCCATTGCTCTCTTATGAGATAGGTTCCTTATTATTCCCATGTTATACATGGGAAACATAGTTTTTAGGAAGATCAAATGACCTCATTCATTAAACAATGAATGAGTAGCAGGGTCAGGATTTTCATCCAGGATTCCTGCCACCAAGTCTGTGTCCTTAACCATAGAGCAAAACTGCCTTGGTGGTGGGAATGATAGGAGTTTGGAGTTAGCCCGGCTCAAATTCCAGTGCTGACTGTGACTTGAATGCTATTCTTCATCCTCTCTCAAATTTAAAAATCTTCATTTGTAACAGATAAGCAAATAACAAGTAAACAAATAAAAATCATGAAATCAATCTATGAAAATATTTATTGCAAAGGTCTGAAAGTAATGTATTGTTTGAAAGTAAGGTAGTGCATAGGGGCTCCTGGGTGGCTCAGTCTATTAAGCGGCTAACTTCGGCTCATGTCATGATCTCACAGATCATGAGTTTGAGCCCCACCTCAGGCTCTGTGCTGACAGCTCAGAGCCTGGAGCCTGCTTTGGATTCCTTGTCTCCTTCTCTCTCCACCCCTCCCTGCTCACAGTCTGTCTTTCTCTGTCTCTCAAAAAGTGAGTAAATGTTAAAAAAAAAAATTAGAAAGTAAGGTAGTGCATAAAAGTACCTCGCATGCTGATCAGGATATGCTATGTTCGTGGGTAGCAATACAACTTTTCTAACAATGTTAGAAAATTACCAAAATAAACCAGAAATTCTATTGCTATTTTCTTCATTTTGCTATTTGAATGTGAGGGGGCTGCTGTTGGGAGATCACCCCAACTCCTGGCCCCAACACACACCAAAATGGATTGTCAGGCTAGTGCATGCAGTGCAAACCTGAATGGTATCCCTTCCAGGGTTGTGATTTGCCTCTGTCGTTGTGTTTACTTCTTGGCTAATTTTTAAATGTAATATTTAAGAAGAAGAACCCCTCCTGCCTGGTGTACCTGCTTCTTAACATTGTTGCTGTTGTATATAATTATCTATCACTGAAAAGCTAACAAATTGAGTTCCTCTTTCTTTTCTTTATTTTCCCCTTTGGGTACAATTTTCTTTTAATTTATTGATTTCAGGTTTCTGGATGATAGCAATAAGTTTGCAAATATAAAAGCAGATTTCTTAGAGAACTATCATTTTACAGTTTCCAGAAATGCACAAAAAACCTCCAGTTGGGGATTCCTTTAGTTTAACAAATAAGATTGTGTTAAACCTCCCAGTGGTGATGTCTTCCCTCTTTGATTCATATTATTGGAAGTAATATGCAGAACTGAAAATATTTCTCCAAATCAAAATTTATAATATTTCTGGAAAAAGACCGATGCATTAGATTTGAGAACCCTGTAGTCTTGGATTATCATTCTTCCTTGTTATTATACATTAGCATGGCTTACTCCTATTTTTAATATTCAAATGTAGATCATATAATCAAAAATACCATTAACTGACCACACCACATTACTGAAGAGCCCTGAAACTGAGGTCATTTACATAAATCTAACATTAAAAAAGACTGGCCTTATATGAGTTCTAGTCTGAAATAAAGTAATGTATCTCATATCATTTCCAGTGAGATGTCTGATACTTGAATTGTCAAGAAATAGCAGCCTTTTTATACACAGGTATGGAGTCAGGGTTTCCTATATAGTGTGGCGTAAGGAGAGCCACGAGACACTTTTTGACCCTTTTCTCGTGTAAACCTTATATTATTGTGATGCTCACTTCACTTTAGCACATTTCCTTAACCAACCAAGAGAAGTGTATTTGTATCAGTAAATAAGTTATTGGTCTACAAATAGGATTAAATATTGTACCAGTCAACCATGGCATAGTATGTTGTCCTGTTGAGAAAACAGGATTTATTAATGCATGGTTGATAACATATACTGTCATGAAAAAGAGGAGAGTTAGAAGCAAGTGGAAATTTCTGAATGATTTTTGATATTGTGAGAGGAGATCATAGAAACAGAAGAACAAGGAGAACACTAGGTATTGAAGAGACAATGGGGCCAAAGGCAGCAGAAGACTTGGGTTAAAAGGGAAATTCACTACATATATATCTCAGTTTCTTCCTGAGCTATCTGTTCTGTTTCATACATTTACTGTTTTATCCTTTTGAGAATACTCTAGGGTCAAATAAGTCCTGAAATTAGGTAATACAAGTCCTCTAGTGGGTATCTATGTTGTCAATTATCCAATCATATGTTTTGTGCCCCTTTCACTGGCCTTTTGTCTTTTTACTGTTGATTTGTATTACTTCTCTATTTTTTCTGGACAGAAATTCTTGTTGGTTATACAAATTGAAAATGTCTTGGGGGACCTGGGTGGCTCAGTCGGTTAAGCATCTGACTCTGGCTTAGGTCATGCATGATCTCACAGTTCGTGGGCTTGAGCCCCACATTGGGCTCTGTGCTGACAGCTCAGAGCCTAGAGCCTTCTTCAGATTTTGTCTCTCTGTCTCTCTCTGCCCCTCCCCTGCCTGAACTCTCTCTCTCTCTCTCAAAAATAAATAAACATTAAAAATAAAAAGTAAAATATTTTATTCCTACTCCTTGGCTTGCCTATTCATTTTTTTTAAATAACATTTTCATGCACAGCGGATATTTTCTTTAGATAAAGTCCAATTTATCTATTTTGTTCTTTTCTGGTTGGTGCTTTATGTGTCTATCTAAGAAATCTTTGCTTCCCTGAATGGCTTGAAGATATCCACCTATCATTTCTTTTAGATTATTTATAGTTTTAGCTTTTGCATTTAAGCCTACTATCCATCTTGAATCAGGTATTTACTGAAAAAAAATGATAACATATGTCAACATAAAATCTTTGACAAGAACATGCACAGCAACATTGTCATAATAACCCTACAGCAGAAACCCAATTACTATGAGGAAGAAATGGATAAGCAATCCTATTGTATTCATACAATGGAATACTACTGAGCAATAAAAAGTAAGAAATTACTGATATACTCACAACTGGGATGAATCTCACCAATGCTATATTCCACCAAAGGAACCAGACACAAAAGAATACAATTCTATGATTCCATGTATATGAAGTCCAAGAAAGAACAAAATTATTTTAAGGTAAAGAAAATCAGAAAATGGTTCACTTTGGTACCAAAGTAGTGATAGGGCAGGTTCTTACTGTCTGAGAGTGAGAAGGAAGAACTTTCTGGGATAATGGAAAACTTCTATATCTTGTTTTGAATGGTAGTTACATGGTGTATACAATTGTCAGAACCTATCAAAATAATGCCTGAAATTTGTAAATTTTATTGTATGTACCTTATACATCAATATTTAAAAAAAATAGAGGGGGCACCTGGGTGGCTTAGTCAGTTAAGTGTCTGACTTTGGCTCAAATCATGATCTCATGATTTATGGGTTCGAGTCCCGTGTGAGCTCTGTGCTGAGAGAGCTGTGGGCCTAGCCCAGAGCCTGGAGCCTGCTTTTAATTCTGTGTCTCCCTCTCTTTCCCCTTCCCCTCCTCACACATTGTCTCTGTCTCTCAAAAATAAATAAACATTAAGAAAATTTAAAAATTAAAAAAAAATAATAAAAATAGAGTTAGAAGGACATTAAAAGGGATAATGGAATTTTTTCAGAGACAGATATGATGTGAAGAGTCATTTCATAAATAATATGCCTCTTGGAGTTGAACTGTCTACAAACTGTGGCTGTGTCCAGTGGTCATAGCAACTATGCATAATAATGGGAGCAGCATTACCCTGACTTGAAGTAATATACAAGCAGACATTTAACAACAGCCATTATTTTTTGCTTACTTACTTTGTTTTAAGCACTTCACAGATATTACTTCAATTAATTGATCATTAGAGGCCACAGTAATTTTTATTATCAACTGAGTATGCAGCTTTTCTTTGCCCCTTGCTAATGAGGTCAATATTGTGAGCCTGTGACTTTAAAATGGAGAAAATTCATCAAAAGCCAATGTGTGTATGAAGAGATGGTAAAGAAGAAAAATATCTCTAAACTAGGAAAGTGTTAATGTCAATTGTTTTAATGCCCAGGGCTAGCTCTAGGCAAATGTTTTAATAGGGAAGTTTATCTTCAGTATCTCAGGAGCCTTTCTTCTAATAAAATCACATCATTTTCACTGCTGTCTCAAACACTCCATTTCAACTCATGGGGCTTACCTACAACTTCTTTTTGTGTCCAATACATATTTGGTATGTTTCTATGCACATTGCTTGTACTGAATCATGTATTCCTCACAGTAAGCTTGTTTGGTAAGTACATTTATACTATTTACCTCCAAAACATATGGATTTAAATTGCATCTTATTACACTCTCATTTCTTCAAAAGTGCACTCTGCGTCACCTCACAGAAATACAAGGTGATACTCAGACACTGACCACCTAGTAGAGGAGGTGGTTTTATCCATCAAATCCATTTAGTACAAATTATTCATAGGCAGCCATTTTCTCTAACTATTGATTCAACAAGTACTTACTAAGCACTGACTCTCTACTGGGAACACTTATTGACCCTGAACGTTTAGATACTATAGAAGGACACTTGTGGAAGATAGTCTCAAATTCTCAAATTTCAGACATTTTGGGAGGGGTAATATTCTCTAATGCTGGGATCGTTGCCCTCCTGGAAATAACTCAGTGTTGTCACCTTAAAAACTGATGCTGCCAATCCTATGTTGCACTAATTAGAGTTCCAAGCCATGAAGACTACAAAACAGAGACATGTAGGGCTTAGAACTGGGTGTGAAGTACAGATATCAAAGTACTGTCTACAGGCTATGACCGCCACCACTGTAGCATCTACCTCATTAAGATGGAGGTAGTGCTGTCCGTTCAGACCTGAAAAATGTCTGAAAATTCCAGTGACAGTGATTTATCTTATGGTTGGACTGTTATCCATCATGAGGGGTCTGATGTAGAGATGGTGAATTCTGAACATGGTACAACCAGTGACAGCTGTGAGCTCGCTCCAGAATGTACATCTTTAGAGCAAGAGAAGCTACAAGTATTGCAATCAGAGGAGGGAAAGAGTAGCTAAAATGGCACAGTGTTAATGGAAGAAGAAACTGCTGATCCAGCTTTGGAGGAAACAAAGTCAGCACTTGAGAGAGAAGAAGAAAAGTCATCTGAAGACAATGTCTCTTTTGGAGCTGTCCGTGATGATTCTGATATTGTTAACCGTAAGCCACCTAAGTTAGAAGAAATTGGAAATTAAGAAGCTATAATTGTTGGAGAGGCACAGAGTCCAGAAGACTTTAACATGGGCTCTTTTTCTAGCACCCAGGATACATCCTGTAATCCAGAAACTTTGTTTTCATCACAGGCTAGTGATGACGAATCAAAAAGTATTGAAATCAGTCATCAGCCTAGTCCTGACTTTAGATGATGGCATGCTAGGAGGAAGAGTGTTCTTATCTCAGAATCTGAGGAGCAGCTACTTGCCAAACAAGACACCAAACCCTCTAAGGAATTGTGTAAATGGCAGTTCAACAGTGGTCTCAATAAGTGTGTTATACTTGATTCGTGATTGCAATCGGCATGGGATTTGGATATTTCTGTGGCATACTTCAGCTTCAGAAACATCAACAGTCAGAAAGATACATGAAGATGAACTGAATGATATGAAGGATTATATTTCCCAACAGGAAACAGGAACAAGAATCTTTTATAGATTATAAGTCATTGAAGGAAAACCTTGCAAGATGTTGGGCCCTTACTGAAGGAAGAATGTCTTTTGAGACTCAGAAAAAGAACCCTGATACATAAAATCAATATTTAAGAATATCTCTGTAGAAGGAAGAAAAAGCCTTATCTTCATTAAAGGAAGAGTTAAGGAAACTAAGAGAACAGATTAGTATATTGGAAGATAAAGGGACAGGGACTGAATTGGTTACGGAAAATCAGAAACTTAAGCAGAATCTGGAAAAAAGAACTAAACACACAAAGCTTTCTTAACCAAAGGGAGACTCTTTTCACAGAAGCAAAGATGCTAAGGAGGGAAATGGAGAGAGAACAACTAATAACCATGGCTTTAAAGGCGGAACATCAGCAGTGAAACTCTAGTGAGTCATATAGCAACTCAGACTCTCCCAATGTATTGAGTGAAAAAAAGGAAATAGAATCTGATGGGAAGGACTCACCAAATTGGAGCAGAAGCTAAACTTTGAACAGCAGCATTCTGATTTGTGGGAAAGACTCTATATTGAGGCAAAAGATTGAAATGTAAAACAAGAAACTGATGGAAAAAAGAAAGAGGGCAGAGGAAACAACAGGGCTAAAAATAAGTCAAAGGAAACATTTTGGGTTTGGTGAAGGAAAAATTTGATGCTATGAAGAATTCTACCAAGGATTTAGAGAGGCATCATAAAGAAGAAATTGAACAGGCTAAGGCAGCTGTGAAAGAAAATCTGAAAAAAAAAATCTCAGGTTCAGTTAAATCCACTTTTAGGCATTTCAAAGATACCACCAAGTGGGGCGCCTGGGTGGCGCAGTCGGTTAAGCGTCCGACTTCAGCCAGGTCACGATCTCGCGGTCCGTGAGTTCGAGCCCCGCGTCAGGTTCTGGGCTGATGGCTCAGAGCCTGGAGCCTGTTTCCGATTCTGTGTCTCCCTCTCTCTCTGCCCCTCCCCCGTTCATGCTCTGTCTCTCTCTGTCCCAAAAATAAATAAACGTTGAAAAAAAAAAAAAAAGATACCACCAAGAATATCCTTGATGAAAAGGACAATAAAAGATTTGGTGCCACAAAAGCAGCAGCTAAAAAGCCAACAAAGGTCTTTTTTTTTTTTTAATTTAAAAAAATTTCTATTCATTTTTGAGAGAGGGGGAGAAAGAGTGAGAGTGAGAGACAGACAGAGAGAGAGAGAGAGAGAGAGAGAGAGAGAGAGAGAGAGAGTATGAGCAGGGGAGGGGCAGAGAGAGAGGAAGACACAGGCTCCAGGCTCTGAATTATCAGCACAGAGCTCGATGTGGGATTCAAACCCAGGAACCATGAGATCATGATCTGAGCCCAAGTCGATGCTTAATCAACTGAGCCACCCGGTACGCCCAACAACAGTCTTTAGTGAATGTTTACACTCACAGTATAGGCACGTACATAAAACAAGAATAATAGAGGTAAAGAGAGTGAAGGAAAGAAAAGCCAATTCACTCTGAAGAATTTAGAAAAAAAAATACAAATTCACAGAAGTGCAGTGCTGAGCATGACTAATGAAAATTATGATTTTTTTCAGAAGTCTTGTTCCAGTGTATTGAATGTGTTCAACAGGAATCCATTAATTTTTTAATATGAAAGTATTGAATCCTGTAAGGATAGATGAATTTATTTAATTAAAAAATATTTAGTAGAAAAACTTGATGGTTTTCATCATTAGGAAGAATGATCCATTTATCAATAAGTTTTCCTAAGTGGTATCTTTATATATGATCAGAGGCTCTTCACTGACTTTGCTAATGATGTTAAAGATTATCTTAAAGACATGAAGTAATATCAGATAATGGTGGAGTGTTGGAAAAGTGGATGGGCATATATATACATAGACACTTCTTTGGTCACACTCTTTCCTCTAATCTTTTCCGCAGTCAACCAGATAAAAAACAATGAATGGTAAATATTGAAAACTCCAGGCATCGAAAACAAAAGCAGAAGCACCCTTAGCCACAATCTTCTAAAAGAGAATGTAAAAGACATAAATATGGTTGTGGTAATGGAAGACACATGGCAGATCTTGAAATAGAATTGGGGCAGTTACCTTTTGACCCTAAATATTGATCATCATGGTTAACTTAAATTAGAAAATAGTAACAGAAACATGGATGCTGTCCACAATGTTTGGCGTTGAAACTGAAATGAAATTATCAAGATAATGTCTGTCATTCCTAAGTATCAGTTTGATGACTCTACATTATTACTCAGAAGCATCAAGCAAAAGCTTACTAACTTGCATTTTCCTGTAGTTGAGCTTTGCTGATTTTTTTTTTTTTTGGCTTCAAGAGCCCCATTGACTTGTGATGAATTTGCTGCCTTCTTATGAGTTTGCTGACTTGTTCTCTTGTGAAATTTCTTGGACATCTGAATATTGTAGAAGAAACAATAAAACTCACCATGAGGAAATCTAAAGGTCTTTATTTAAAATCTGGCATTTGTATTAAAATATGATTTTATATTAAAATATGATTTTATACTTTGTGACATGTTTTATACATTTCCTCAGTAGTGATATTTGGTAAAGCAGTTGACTGTTTTGTTTTGTTTTGGGTTTTTTTTGTTTTGTTTTGTTTTTTTGCTAGTTCCATGAATCTTGCCCAATGTTTACAGGCTTATTTATGCAGCATCTGAATATTTCTACCCAGCAATGTCTATTTCTAGGAAAGATTTAAACACAGTTCAGAATTTCATCTTCTGGAACATCTGAGTTTCCCTTTTAATTTCTATTCATAGACATATATGTGACTTCCAGTTTGACCTTCTGGCAAATGAGTGTGGAAGAACAGAGAAGTTCTCTCATAGCTGCTTGAAATTAGGAAAGCTCTTATTTCCTAGAAGTAAATAAATGTTTGAGTAAATAAAGGCTACATTTTGCTGGAGGGGGGAGTACTTTCTACATCGTTCTTATGTCTATTTCTTACGGCTGCTGTAACAAACTACGGCAAATTTGTTTGCTTAAAACGAAAACAAATTTACTATCTTACAGTTCTGGAGTGCCAAAGTGTGAAATGGGTTTCCCTAGGTTAGAATCAAGGTGTTGCCAGAGCTGTATTATTTCTGAAGGTTCTAGGAAATAATCTATTCCCTTGAATTGTCTAGCTTCTAGAGGGGACCTGCACTCATGGCTGGTGGCCTCTTCTGCATTCAAAAGCCAGCTGAATCACTATGTTGTACACTTGAAACTAATATAACACCATATGTTAACTACACTGGAATTAAAATAAAAAATAAGCAAACAGACAAAAAAACAAAAGTCAGCAGTGCTTAGCATCTTTACATTTCCCTCTGTACCTCTGCTTTCCTTTTAACTCGTAGGGACCCCTGAGATTTCTTTGGGCCATTCTTGATAATCTCGGATTAGCTCTCCTTCTCATATTCTTAATTTAATCACATTTGCAAAGTCCTTTTTGCCACATAAAGTAACATATTCATAAATTCTAGGGATTAGGACATGGCATATTGGAGCAGGGGACATTTTCTGCCTACCACATTATAGTTATGTATTCCATCAAAAGTATCTACATTGGAAATGTAGCTAATCCATAAATCATGTACTTAATGGTCAGGATATATGTTATACCTAAAGTAAATTACTTTTTTTTTTTTAAATTTTTTTCAACGTTTTTTATTTATTTTTGGGACAGAGAGAGACAGAGCATGAACGGGGGAGGAGCAGAGAGAGAGGGAGACACAGAATCGGAAACAGGCTCCAGGCTCCGAGCCATCAGCCCAGAGCCTGACGCGGGACTCGAACTCACGGACCGCGAGATCGTGACCTGGCTGAAGTCGGACGCTTAACCGACTGCGCCACCCAGGCGCCCCATAAAGTAAATTACTTTTTAGACTCCCCGAAAAGTGTTTCAGAAAAAAAAAGAAACATTCTGTAAACATTCTTATTTGGCACAAAAATCACTCCACTGAATATCTAGATAATAGACATATTTTTAATATCCTCTTCTCTCTCCTTCCTCCCTCCTTCTCCCTTTTCCCACCTTTGTCCCCCCCCCTTCCTCCTCCTCCCTCCTCCCCTTTTCCCTCCCTCTCTGGCTCTCCCTTTCACTTTCCTCCAATTCTGTCTGTCCTTCAAACACACATGCAAGCACACACACATCTAGATCATCTAAATCAAAGGCAAAAACACAATGATAAAACATCTAGTTCAGAAGTATATTTTGCTTGGTCTTAAATAATAAGCACTCATATAAGGAGAAAAATATTTAAAACATCAGGGGGATTGCTTGAGGGGTATGAAACATCCTTCCTAGGAGAAATAATCTCATAGTTTAAGCTAAATTTATGGCAGGAATTTGATGGGTTGGCTCCGTTGTCTGGTGCCTTTGGGGAGAGATGCAATGTGCTGGACTTGGCAGATGAGTCAGAAGGCAAGATTTCATACAGAATTTGCTTCTGAGAATGAAAAAAAAATCTCTTGAATTAGTGCTTTTGAAAGGCTACTTGAGCTATAACCTTGGTAGATGTTGGATTCAGGATCATTAACCACCCAAGATAAACACAGTCCATGGGAGTCAGTGTTCTCTCCATATGTGGGTTTCAAATGGACTAGTTGTTTACAATAGCTTCAGTACAATGAGAACAAAGTTAAATAGTGATGAGTCAACTATGCAAGCCTCTCCCTCCAAAACTGCAAGGACAAAAAAAAAATAACACCAATTTCCAAATTTGAGAATTACTCAAAAATATACAATTTATTCAATTCAAACAAATTGCCTGTGAATTATTTAGAATGATTAGCACAGTGCTCGCTTCAACAGCACAAATTTGTGGATGATTAGCAGAAAGATGACAGGATTAGATTTCCAAATCTACTCCTTAGTAGTTGAGTGGCTTTGCTTAATAAATTACTTAACCTCAATGTGTTTCAGGTCGTCATTGTTGTTGTTGTTTTACTTTTAAAATGACGGGGAAAATACACTTGCCTAGCCTACACTGCAGTGTTGTGATGAGGATTGTAATGACCTGAAAGAATACTTGGGAGATCACTCGGTGTCCTCCCAAGCAATGAAATTCTATACCAGCTTTATTAAATATTCCTATCTGTAAAGAATTTATAAAAATGCCTGACACGTGAGTTTATTAATTATTACCAAGTATTAAAGATATGAAATAGGTAGTAACAAATGAAGGTGCAGAGTTTTAGTCTCTTTCTGTCAAATTTAGAATAATCAGTATCCATTCACAGCGAGCAATCCAAGGAGTTATGGCAGACGAATACACTTGTAAAACTACTCTCCTGATCAAGGTAAATAACAATACCATCACCCTTAAAAGTTCCCTCATGCCCCTTAGTGGTATCAACATACATTATTTTGAACTTTTTAGAATTTCACATAAATGGAATCATGAAGTATGTACTCTGTTATGTCTAGCCCCTTTCCTCAGCATAACATTTCTGACTTCCTTCCACACAGTGTTGTTGTATGTTTCCTTGGTTCCTTTTTGGATCTGGGTACTATTCCATTGTGCTGCATATTATAACATCCATTTCCCTGCTAATCAACAATTGAGTTGTCGGCTTTTAACTATTATAAATAAAGTTGCTGTGAGCATTTTCATATGTCTTTGTGAAGATGTAAGTTTTCATTCCTCTTGGATAAATCCCAAGGAGTGAAATTACTGAGTCATATGTAAATGTACCTTTGCCTTTATGAGATACTGCCCACCTGTTTTTGTAAAATGGTTGTGTCATTATATTTCCCCACCAGCAATGTAGTTTTCCCCATAATTGACAACACTTAATACCACCATTTTTCATGGTAGCATTTGTGTATAGTTGCATCTCATTGAGGTTTTAGTTTACTTTGCCAACTAATGATGTGTATTGGTATTTCATAGATCTTAAGAATTGTTCTTGAAACTATTATTACACTGTATGTTAACTAATTGGAATTAAAGTAAAAACTTAAAAAAAGAATTACTCTTCGATTTTTAATAAATTTTAAGATTGTATTACTCATTCAGTTGTAAATGTTCTTTATACATTCTACATACAATTGCTTTGTCATATGTGTGTGTGTGTATATATATATACATACAAATATATACATACATATATACACATATATATATACACATATATATATACACACACATATATATACACACACACATATATATATACACACACACATATATACACACACACATATGTATATACATATATATATATACATGTATATATATATATGTCAGAGAGACCATATACACACACACATACATATACATATCCTCTCTTAATTTATTGTTTGTATTTTTACTTCATTTAAGCATAAATTATTATTTCATTTAAGCATTTAAGTCATCTGACCTTAGAAGGATAATTTTTTATTTCGATAGACTTCAGTTTATTATTATTATTTTTCTTTTTTTGTTTCATGCTTCCGATATCCCATCTAAGAAAATTTGGGTTATCTATCACTTTAAAAATGTTCTCACATTTTTTCCTTGAAATTATATAATTTTAACTTTTACCTTTGGTTCTATGGTTTATTTCAAGGTAATTTTGGGGTATGATGCGAGTGAATAGAAGGTTTATTTTTTATGGCACAGATGTCCTGTTGTTGAAGCCTCACTTCTTTTCTCTTCTTTTCTTTTCTTTTCTTTTCTTTTTTCTTTTCTTCACTTTTTTCTTTCTTGGAAAAATACATATCTAGGGGTTCCTGTGTAGCTCAGTTGGTTAAGTGTCTGACTCTTGATTTGTGCTCAGGTCGTAATCTCATAGTGAGTTCAAGCCCCATATTGGGATCTGTGCTGACAGCGTGGGGCCTGCTTGGGATTCTCTGTCTCCCTCTCTCTCTCTCTGCCTCACACTTTCCCTCTATCTCTCTAAAAAATAAACATTAAAAAAAAGAAAAATACATTTATTTTTAAATTATATTTCATTTTCTTTGTTTTTTTTTCAAGTTTTTATTTTAATCCAGTTAGTTCAAATACAGTGTTACATTAGTTTCAGGTGTACGATATAGTGATTCAACACTTCCATACATCATTCGGTGCTCATCACAGCAAGTGCACTTTTTAATCCCCATCATCTATTTCACCTATCGCCCTCCCCACCTCCTCTCTGGTAACCATCAGTTTGTTCTCTAGTTAAGAGGCTGTTTCTTGATTTCTCTTTCTCTCTCTCTTTCTCTCTCTCTCTCGCTTTTTTTCTCTTTTGCTCATTTGTTTCTTAAATGCTATATATGACTGAAATCATATGATATTTTTCTTTCTCTGACTGACTTATTTCACTTAGCATTATACTCTCTAGCGCCATCCATGTCATTGCAAATGCGAGATTTCATTTTTTATGGGTGGATAATATTCCACTGTGTATATAAACCACCTCTTCTTTATCCAGTTATTAGTCAGTGGACACTTGGGCTGCTTCCATAATTTGGCTATTGTAAATAATGCTGCTATAAACATAAGGGTGTGTGTATCCCTTTGAATTAGTGTTCTTGTATTCTTTGAGTGAATACTTGGTAGTGTAGTTGCTGGATCATAGAGTAGTTCTATTTTTACCTTTTTGAGGATCATCCATACTGTTTTCCAGAGTGGTTGCACCAGTTTGCCTTTCCACCAACAGTGCCAGAGGGTTTCTTTTTCTTCACATCCTCGCCAACACCTGTTTTTTCTTGTGTTCCTGATTTTAACCATTCTAATAGGTGTGAGGTGACAGCTCATCATGGTTTCGATTTGCATTTCCTGTGATGAATGATGTTGAGCATCTTTTCATGTGTCTGTTGCATCTGTATGTGTTCTTTGGGAGCAATGTCTGTTCATATCTTCTGCCCATTTTTAATTGTATTATTTGTTTTGGGGGTGTTGAGTTTGATATGTATTTTATATATTTTAGATATTAACCCTTTGTAAGATATGCCATTTGCAAATATCTTCTCCCATTCTACCTTTTAGTTTTGTTGATTATTTCTTTCACTATGCAGTAGCTTTTTATTTTGATGTAATCCCAACAGTTTATTTTTGCTTTTGTTTCCCTTGCCCTAGGAGACATATTTAGAAATGTTGCGATGATTGATGTTAAAGAAGTTACTGCCTCTGTTTTAGGATTTTTATGGATTCAGGTCTTCCATTTGGGTCTTAATCCTTTTAAAGTTTATTTTTGTCTATGGTGTAAGAAAATGGTCCAGTTTCTTTCTTTTGTATGTAGCTGTCCAGTTTTCCCAACATCATTTGTCAGAGAGTCCATCTTTTTCCCATTGGATATTCTTTCCTGCTCTGTCAAAGATTAGTTAACTATATAATTTTGAGTTTATTTCTGGGTTTTCTATTCTGTTTTATTGATCTTTGTGACTGTTTTTGTTTCAGTACCATACTGTTTGATTACTACAGCTTTATAATATAACTTGAAGTCCGGAATTGTGGTGCCTCCAGCTTTGCCCTTTTTTGTTCAAGATTACTTTGGCTATTCGGCGTCTTTTGTGGTTCTGTAGAAATTTTGGGATTATCTGTTCTAGTTCTGTGAAAAATGCTGTTGGTATTTTGATAATGATTGTATCAAATCCGTAGATTGCTTTGGATAGCATAGGCATTTCAACAATTGTTCTTCTAATCCATAAGCATGGAATGTGTTTCCATTTCTTTGTGTTGCCTTCAATTTCTTTCATCAGTGTTTTATAGTTTGCAAAGTATAGGTCTTTCATCCTCTTTGGTTAGGTTTATTCTTAGTATCTTATCATTTTAGGTTCAATTGTAAATGGTACTGTTTTCTTTATTTCTATTTCTATTGCTTCATCATTGATGTATAGAATTGCAAGAGATTTCTGTAAAAGGATTTTGTATCCTGTGACTTTACTGAATTTTTTGATCAGTTCTAGCAGTTTTTTGGTGGAGTCTTTCGAGTTTGCTACAGAATATCATGTCATCTGTAAGTAGTGAAAGTTTGACTTCTTCCTTGCTGACTTGGATGCCTTTTATTTCTTTCTGTTGTCTGATTGCTGTGGCTAGGATCCACATGTACTATGTTGAAAAATGGTGAGAGTGGATATCCTTGTTTTCTTCCTAACCTTAGAAAAAGCTCTGTTTTTCCCCATCAAGGATGATGTTAGCTCTGAGTTTTTCATATATGGACTTTATCCTGTTGAGATATGTTCCTTCTAAACTTACTTTCCTGAAGGTTTTTATCATGAATGGATGTTGTACTTTGTCAAATGCTTTTCTGCATCTATTGAAATGATCATATGGTTCTTAACCTTTCTCTAATTGATGTGATGTATCACTTTGATTAGTGAATATTGAATTACCTTTGCAACCTAGGAGTAAATCCCACTTGATTGTAGTGAATGTGTGTGTGTGTGTGTGTGTGTGTGTGTGTGTGTGTGTGTGTGTGTGAATGTGTTGTTGGATTAGGTTTGATAGTATTTTATTGATGATTTTTGCATCTGTATTCATCAGAGATATTGGCTTGTAGTTCTCTTTTTTAGTGGTGTCTTTATCTGGTTTTGGTATAAGCTAGCTCATAAAATGAATTTAGAAGTTTTCTTTCCTTTTCTATTTTTTGGAATAGTTTCAGAACAGGTATTAACTCTTCTTTAAATGTTTGTTAGAAATCACTTGTGAAGCCATCTGTCCTAGACTTTTGCTTATTGGGAGTTTTTTGATTACTGATTTAATGTATTTGCTGGTTATTGGTCTGTTCAAATTTTCTATTTCTTCATGTTTCAGTTTTGGTAGTTTATATGTTTCTAGGAATTTATCCATTTCTTGTAGGTTGTCCAATTTTTTGGCATATATTTTTTCATAATATTATCTTCTAATTGTTTCTATTTCTGTGGTGCTGTTATTTCTTCTTTCTTATTTGTGATTTTGAGTCCTCTCTTTTTTTCTTGATAAGTTTGGATAGAGGCTTATAAATTTTATTATTTTCACAAAATCAGCTCCTTGTTTCACTGATCTGTTATATTATTTGTTTAGTTTCTATATCATTTATTCCTATTTATTTCTGCATAAGATATTTTCTTTATCACTATATTTTTCAAATTTAATTACAATATGTCTTGGTGTGGATTTGCCATTGCTGGTTTTGATGGGAGTTCTCAGCCTCCTGGATCTGAATATCTGTTTTCGTCACTAGATTAGGGAAGTTTTCGGCTATTATTTCTTCAAATAAATTTTCTGTTCCCCTTTCTCTTCTTTTTTCAGGACTACTATAATATGAATGTTATTATGTTTGATAGAGTCACTGAGTTTCTCAAGTCTATTCTCATTTTGCATAATTCATTTTTTCTCTCTTTTGTTCAGCTTGATTACTTTCCATTACTCTGCCTTCTAGGTTATTAATTTGTTCCACTGCTTCTTCCAGCCTGCTGTACATTCCATTAAATTTGTTTCTCATTTTGTTTATTGAGCCCTTTATCTTTGCTGTTATTCTTCATCTCTGTGTTAAGGGTCTCACTCAGGTCTTCCATTCTTTTCTCAAGTCCATTGAGTATCCTTATGATCATTACTTTAAATTTCCTATCAGGAATGTTACTTATATCTGTTTTCCTTAGATCTCTGGCTATAACTTTATCCTGTTCTTTCATTTGGGGATACATTTCTCTGTCTTCTCATTTTGACTAAGTCTCGGTGCCTATTTCTGTGTTTTAGGAAAGTCTCTTGTTCTTGAGGGTGATGGCCTTATGAAGAAGAGGTCCTTTAGTGTCCTGCCATGTAGTGTCCCCTGTTCCCAGGGTCTTAAACATCTGGGAGTGTCTTCGATGTGTGTCACATATGCTCTGCAGTTTTGTTCTGGCTGCTTTATCCTTCAGGCCAGTCATCTGCAGAGGCTTTGTTTGCGTGTTGTGGGCAGTGTTTGGTCCCTGGCCTGAATGCAGCATGTTTTAACTAGGCATGCTCTGGTCTGTTTGTGAAATGAGATCTGTTGCCACCACTGCTGGAACCAAGGCTCTGCAAAACTCCTGCGTCAGAAGACATGGTGTGAGCAGGGGTTTGGGATGCTTTTTTCGAGGAGGTCACTGCACTGGAACTAAGACAAGGGTGACTGGGAGAGACAATTCCACCAGAGTGCAAGGAGGGAAGGAGCAGGGCTTGGTGTGGGTAGCCCGTGTTGAGTGTGCTCACTGGTTCCTGTAGATGGCGCTGTGCTTATGCTTAGGGGTGGGGGAGGGAACCGGTGCTAGCCAGTTCCTTTGTTCCTGAAGGGGTCTCTGTGAATGCCGCCTCCTGGGATGTGCTGATATCAGCAAATGACCTCTTCGCTGCATGCACCAGGCACCATTTAGATCACTGTGTCCACGTTATATATCTGCGGGTTGTTTGACTGCCTTCTTTCCCAGAGCAGCACAGTACCCTACAGGCTCTATCCCAGCCAAGCCCACTAATCTTTAAAACTCCAGGTTTTAGAGATTTCTCACCTTTTCTCTGAGATTATGGCTCCCTCCCCACTGAAGTAGGCACCATCTGTTTCTCTCCCAAGCTGTACCTCTGCACTTCCTACTTTCTTCAATGTGGCCTCTTTTCTACTGTTAGTTGTGGCATTTGTTCTGCCAGTCTTCAGGTCAATTTCTGGGGTATTTAGGATGATTTGATAGTTACCTAGTTGTATTTGTGGGATGAGGTGAGTCCAGGGTCCTTCTACTCTGCCGCCATCTTCCAACCTTCTTTGGAAGCCTCATTTCTTGAAAGGATTCTTTTCATATTTGAATTACCTTGAACCATTCCTCAGAACTCAATTGGCCGTATGTGTGTGTTTACTTCTGGACTTTCAGTTCTGTTCTATTGAGCTATATGTCTGTCTCTTTGTCAAATTTATACTATCTTGATTTTTATAACTTTACAGTAAGATTTGAAGTAAGGTAATGCAATTTTTCCATCTTTGTTTTACTTTTTCATGATTGCCTTGGTCACTCTAGGTCATTTGCATTTCCATGTGAGTTTTATAATCAGATTCTCAAAATTTGCAAAATATTTGTTATATTGGAGTTTGTTACATCTGTAGATTCAACCTGGGATAAATTGGTATCTTAAACAATATTGAGATTTTTTATTCATGATCATGGTTTATACCACCATTTATGTCAGATGCTCTTTCATTTCTTTCAGTATAATTTTGTAGTTTTGTACTTACCTGGTTAAAATATCCTTAAGCATTTCATATTTTTTGGTTACTATTTTTAAACTTTTAAATTTTTTAATGTTTTATTTCTTTTTGAAAGACAGAGAGATAGAGTGAGAGCTGGGGAGGGGCAGAGAGAGAGGGTGACACAGAATCAAAAGCAGGCGCCAGGCTCTGAGCCATCAGCACAGAGCCCAACATGAGGCTTAAACTCACTTTTTTCTTTTTAACTTTTTAATTTTTGGTTGCTATTTTTAATTGAATTGGATTTTTTCTTTTGTTTAGAACGTTTGTTGCTTTCATATAAAAATTTCTGTATATTGATTTTTTACCCTATAGTTTTGCTGAATACATTCTTTATTTTTAGTACTTTTTCATAGAAGGTGTAGGATTTTATATATAATGCAATCATGTATTTATGAAAAAAGACTGTTTTGCTTTTTCTTTCCAATCTGGAGAATTTGTTAAGTTTTTTTTGCTTGTCTTACTGCACTGGCTAGGGCTGCCAGTATATGATCAACATTAGTGGCACATGTGGACACTTAGCCTAGTCCCAAGTCTTAAGGTAAAAGCATTCAGTCTTCTATCATTGTGTATGATGTTAGCTGTAATTTCCTTATTAATCATGTTAGGGAAATTCTTTTCTGTCTAGTTTGTTCTGGGTTTTTATCATGAGTAATGACTTCCTTAAAACAATTTTTTACATTTATTTACATTATCATGTGTTTTTCCCCTTCTCTCTTTGGTTATTAGAGTAAATGACATTGATTAATTTTTCTGAAAGTGTTAAATCAACCTAGCATATCTGAGGTAAATCTGGCATTTTCACTGTATATTGTCCTTTTTATATGATTATATTTATTTGTGAATACTTTTTTAATGTTTATTTATCATTTTTGAGAGAGAGAGAGAGAGAGCACAAGCCAAAGGAGGGCCAAGAAAGAGAGGGAGAGAGAGAATCTGAAGCAGGCTCTGCACTGTCAGTGCAGAGCCCGACAGAGAGCTCAAACTCACAAACCATGAGATCATGATCTGAGCCGTTATCAAGAGTTGGACACTTACCCAATTGAGTCACCTGGGTTCTCCTATTTATGAACAGTTTTTAAAGAATCTTTATGTGTATACTCAAGAAGTATATTGGCCTGTAGTTTTTGTTTTTTGTCTTTTTTTGTAATATTACATTGATATTTATGGGTGTTTTTTTTTTTTTTTTATCATCAGCAGAGCAGGAAAGAAGGAGTATTCATAGAAATAGAAAGGATCCAGGATCATGCAATATATTATCATAAAATTTTCACAATACAGGAAACTTTTATGTCTTTCTCGCTAGATTTAACCAACTATAAGAATAAAATTATTTTACTCATCTCATAGTTCAGTTGAAACTTTTGGTACTAATTTGGTAGGTTTGATTTTTGTTTGGTAAATATAAACTTTTACCTCCTCTATGTAAAGGATGTCTTCCTGCCTATTGGTATTGAACTTGGTCATGTTTGAAAAAATAATGGTTGTAAAGTTCCCTAATTTAATAAAAAGATATAAATATTTACATTCAAGAATTTTAACAAATTGCAGGTATGGTTATAGCAATCAAAATACATTACTTAAAATTATTGAAAGTCAAAGATAAAGAGGAAATTTTCACAATAACCACAGAAAATTATAAATTACACTCAGAGGAACAGTATTTGAAATGACTTTGACTTTTCATCAGAGAATGGAGGCCAGAAAATACTAGGAAAAGCTTTAAAATACTAAAACAAAAGAACTGTTTACTCATAATTCTACATCCAGCAAAAATAAGAGTGAAGGTATAACAATACTTTCTGATAAAAGAAAACTAAATTAGTCAGCAGCAGAACTATAAGAAAGAAATGCAGAAGAAAATACTTTAGACTGAAGGATAATTACAAGGGATGAAAACTTGAATATTATAACAAGAATGATGAACACTGGAAATGATTATTTGAATGGATTATATAGAACAACAACAACAACAACAACAAAACAATGAATAACCAATTAAAAGAGGCCAGTTGATTATTTAACCTTGGCTATAATGATGGATAATACACTCTGAAATGGGAAAGTATGAAGATAGAAGAAAAAAAAAACATGTAAAAGTAAAAACTGAATGACACATCTTATTCTAAAGTAAAAATGTAGCTATGAAGACAGATATGGTCAACAATCATTATTTGTGGCAATTATGCTCTGGAAGTTAACCTCAGAACACTGACTTGGGAAATGCTCCTAGGAGAAATGCAGTGTTAGGTTCATGCAAGCCTCTGATCACATTTTCATCAACCAATATGTAACCTGGTTTTATGATAGTTTTACTTTAAAGACACCTCATTTAATATATATTTCTCATCAACAATTTACTACATGGTTTTTGAATGATTTAAAGCCAGGGACGACAGAGAGCATTGCATTAAATAAATTTATTTGCCAATGTCCTTGTAAAATAAGCCAGTCTCCAGTTCCATCAGAATCAAAAACTTATATTCCACATAACCCTTTTATTTATTTTTTATTTTTTTTAACGTTTATTTATTTTTGAGACAGAGAGAGACAGAGCATGAACGGGGGAGGGTCAGAGAGAGGGAGACACAGAATCTGAAACAGGCTCCAGGCTCTGAGCTGTCAGCACAGAGCCCGACGCGGGGCTCGAACTCACAGACCAGGAGATCATGACCTGAGCTGAAGTCGGCCACTTAACCGACTGAGCCACCCAGGCGCCTCAGCCACATAACCCTTTTATACTTAGCAAGTAAGTTAACACTTTTTCCTAGAGGCTTCTGATCTGCAGAATTCTCCTATGATACATGTGAGTCAGACAACAGTAGCCAAGAAGGGTTTAACATTTTGTTGAGCATGGGTCAGCATTTGTGCCTCACCACAATGCTTTTATTACTGTATTTAAAAAATAACCCTGTTTTCATTTCATGAATCCACACGTTGAGCTACTTTTCTATCTTATCCATAGCTTTATCACACCCTATATAAATGTTACTTTAGGGGCGCCTGGGTGGCGCAGTCGGTTAAGCGTCCGACTTCAGCCAGGTCACGATCTCGCGGCCCGTGGGTTCGAGCCCCGCATCAGGCTCTGGGCTGATGGCTCAGAGCCTGGAGCCTGTTTCCGATTCTGTGTCTCCCTCTCTCTCTGCCCCTCCCCCGTTCATGCTCTGTCTCTCTCTGTCCCAAAAATAAACGTTGGAAAAAAAAATTAAAAAAAAAATAAATAAATGTTACTTTAACACTTTTCTGAGTGGCCTCATGTACAGGTTGGCAAATTTCGTCTTTCCTTTTCTGGTTGTAGCAAACTGTTGATTCATTAACACTGAACTTGCAGTCAACAGCACTGTAACTCATGCCTGAGTGGAGCTTATCTAACACATGTACTTTCTCCATAAAGCACATCGTAGCTTTTTTGTACTCAGGAACACTACTACGAAGTGCCTCAACACTACGCTTGGGCACCTTTTTAAACAGCTCAATCACAAACAAAAAGCATAAAAATGACAAAAGCATGGCAATAAGAGACCATGAAAAGAACATTTGCTTACGGTGTGAGAGCAGAAATAAGAAGGCAGAACATTGCCTGCTAGATCTCAGTAGAAAATGCCAGTGACTCAAAATTTTTGCCACTCAGCACATGTCCAGAAATGACTGTGAAAGCACTATTGTGTATTGATATGGGGGTTACAAATAAATTTTAGCAATTAGGTGATTCACAATTATGGAATCCTAAAATAATGAGGAAGATTGACTGTTCTTTTATTTGCTTCTCAGAAACTTCTCTCCCTGTTGACAAATTTATATCATAAAATAATTTTTAATCCAAACCAGTGAGGAAAAACAAGGTGAATTATTTAGATGAATTCATGGTTATAGTATAGCTATTAGATTCTGGGACATTCTTTATAATCACAGAGTTTGAAATGAAAAAAAGGAAAATATTCATAGTTAATTCTTATTGAGTATATACCATTTGTGAAACATTGTTCTAAATGCTTGACCCTTAAATTGCACAAGGACTCCAGGAAATAGTTACTATCATTACACTTATTTTATAGACCAGAAAACTGAAGCACAGGAAGTTTTAGTAATTATATTTTTAAAAAAATTGTGTCGAGTTATTTTTTTCCAGGTCAGGATAGAGTTAGTTCCTAAGATGCGTTGTTCCACTTCTTCATTTTAAAATTAACTGTTGCCTTTTTGAATATATGATTATTATCCCCAAATAATCTTTATTTAAGAAAAAAGAAAAACCATATACACGCATACATATGTAGTATTCACTTGTGCAATTAAACAGGGCTTTTAAAATTCCTGTGTATTTATTTTGTGGTGCTCTACTGTGATATCTTCTCTTTTCCAGAAGTTTTAACTAAATCTGCTTTTGTAAAGACTGTCTGGGGGCAATCAAGGAAGCCAGGATCTGCTGCAGTTCTGATTTGTGTGAAGAGAGATGATGTCTGAGTAGAACTGAGTATTCAACAGGGATGGGACCTTACTTATGGTAAGAGAAAAACTTAACAAATAAAGTCTTTGGAATCTTGTGATTAAATGGGTTTCTGGTCAAGGAATGGACTGATTTTCATTAATAAATATCATTCCATAATAGGCATACTTTTTTTTAAAAAAGTGTGTCTTCAACTCAGTGATGTTTTCCTGAACACACAAACATAATCCTTTTGTCATATTTTTATAGGTTTTATCAGTGTAAAAAATGACTTTCTTTCAGTGCACAATTAGTTGGCTATTTGTAGGTGGAGGTTTTTTTGTTTGTTTTTAATTTAAACATGTTTTTCATCCATTTATGGAAAAAACCCTAACAGACCCAGCTCTATACACAAATAAAACTAAAATGTTAAGATCAGAGGAAATATTAGATAATTTCTCAAATATGAGACTAATCATATATAGTTTTTATACTTCTGATTCAGTTAGGAACAAAAATAAACATATCTATGAGTAAGTAAAATAAGGATTCTCAGTCTATGCCAACTGTTCTCAAATCAGAACGCACATACAACCACCTGGAGGGCTTTTAATAAATATAGGCTCCAGGTTTCCATGTTTAGAAAATCTAGTGTGTGACCTAGTAATTTATATTAAAATTCTGTCAGGTACTTTTAATGTTCCATGAAAGTTGAGAACTTCTATTCCAGACCATAACTAGAGCAGACATATACAAGTTTTATTCATCAACATCATTTAGAACAATCTTCTTAGTCTTTATTCTACAATTTTTTAAGTTTGGTGGCAAGTCTATCACTTTTATTGTAATTACTTAGCACATTAAATTACATCTTTGGTTGACATTTGAGACAGATTACTTCTACTATTCAAGAGGAAGAAGCATCCTTAGAAACACAAACATTTGACTGAATTTCATAGCTGGGCTTTCTTAAGAGAGGGGAGACCTTGGTAATGAACTGAGTTAACCATTTCTAGTAATGCTCACTGCAAG
This sequence comes from Herpailurus yagouaroundi, assembly GCF_014898765.1. NCBI lineage: Eukaryota > Metazoa > Chordata > Mammalia > Carnivora > Felidae > Herpailurus > Herpailurus yagouaroundi. Next base: position 32,181,652 of record NW_024412376.1, read on the forward strand.
GGCTCAGAGAAAGGAGGTACTATGGACTTCTAAACTCCCTCTGAATCAATGCTTAACAGTTGCTTTCTTTCTTCTTTCTTTTTTTTTTTAAATTTTATTTATTTATTTTAGGGAAGGAAAGAGAGAAGGAAAGCAGGGGAGGGCAGAGAGACAGAGAAAGAGAGAGAGAGAGAGAAAGAGAGAGAATCTCAAGCAGGCTCTGCACTGTCAGCATGGAGACTTTCGTGGGGCTTTCGAAACTAGGAACCATGAGATCATGACCTGAACTGAAACAAAGAGTCGATCGCTTAACCTACTGAGTCATCCAGGCGATCCTGTCTTTTTATATACAGTGAGCACATAGAAAGTAACTTTTATCTCTTTAAATGTAGTCTATTACTTCATTCCATATCTTAGTATAAATTATATATATATATTTAATTTCAGAACTTTTGATTACCTTACATCTTCAGCAAAATTAATAATTTTCAAGTGGCTGCTTGAATAATTTCCTAACTTTAAGACCAAATCTTAGACTATATGAAAAGTGGAGCACGGTAGTTTTCAATCCATTGGTGTAACTTCTCAAGGGAAAATAAAATGCTGCAGTATAAATGACTGTTATATTTCTGTTTCTTAATCTGTTACTTGCCTTCAGTACTGTCACCTAGATTCTAATTAGGTCTTTTTGCAGGGTTCCCAGCACTGGAGACAGATTGTTTTATTTTTCTCTGGCCTGTTAAGTGTCACCAAGCAGGGATGAAGGTTGCTTCTGTCCTCCTTCTCTCAGACCTACTTTCCTTTTGCATCTTTAGAAAATAATATTTTTGCTTTTGTCATTTATAATCTACTGGTACTGCTGGTAGTTATGTACCTTGGGATGTTAGTATTATTAATGGGTGTGGTTCACTCTGGTTTTCACTATATCCTGTTAATGTTACAAATTATTCCTTTAAATAGGGGAGAACAATGTCTCCTGGTATGTGGTTTTCTAAGTGTGTTTGGTATGAGTTTATAGTATGGAAAAATAAAAATATACATTAACATAATAGTTTGTGAGTCTGATAAAATGAACTGTACATTGAGACAGTCTCATACAAAAATAAACTGTATTCTCAGATGATGTGATATGTGAATATAGCAATGTTGACATTTTTTCTAGTTCAAACAACTTACTTGATATTCAAGAGTAACTAAAGAGCTATTTATATAGCTTTATGCAACTATATTAAATATAACAATATCTAAGTTGGTAATACTAAGGTAGTTCAATTTTCATACTCAAAGTATTCTTTTTTTTTTTAATTTTTTTTTTTAATGTTTACTTATTTTTGAGACAGAGAGAAACAGAGCATGAACAGGGGAGGGTCAGAGAGAGAGGGAGACACAGAATCTGAAACAGGCTCCGGGCTCTGAGCTGTCAGCACAGAGCCCGATGTGGGGCTCGAACCCACGGACCCCGAGATCATGATCTGGGCCAAGTCGGACGCTCAACCGACTGAGCCACCCAGGCGCCCCAATACTCAAAGTATTCTAAGTCATCAAGAAGACAACTTAAAAATTTGTGTCATAATAAAAATATTTCACTTGGTGAATTTTATCTGGACCAGTAAGTATGAAATTGGTGAATTTTATCTGGACCTTGTTTAGTATGAAAAAGCTACATTTATATCGTCTATCTACTTTCCCTTACCACCAGGTCCACTATTACCAAACTAGAAAACAAGGAACTGGTATTACATTCCAAATTTTTATGACATTTTTTGTATCATAAAAGGTAAGGCATTCATTCAAGTTGGGAAATTGCAATGAGAGAGACCTACAGACTTTCTTTAATATTAATATTTACCAACACTCATTTTTAGCAATTATGTATGTTCTTTAATAAAGAATCATTTCAAAGGGTTTCTGAGGTTATTGCTTGCTTTGCTTGAGTTAGACCACACTTCCCTGCCTAGAATCCCTTTACATTAAGCAACATGGAATTAGTAGCCATAATTAAAATTTATTCTGTGTGTATCCTCATGTGGAGGGCCAGAGGAGTGGCTATTTCAGTCACCTGTTCTATTTCTTCTGCCTCTAGAACTTACAGTTCTTAATGTTTGTCATGTCAGTACACAATGTTGTTTTTCAAAGACAAGGCCAAGGAAAAACATTTTTGCTTACACTTTATTTTTTTCTAGTTTACCATTCTGCATTGAGAGCCCCTTTGCAAACTATTTTTATAACCTTCCATCTTTCAAACCTGTGCTGTCGAGATTTTGAAAACCTGGAGTGATAATTTCTACAATCTTCAGAAAGCACCAGAAAATTCCCTGAGAAATATGTCGCTTGCTCAATCCTGAAACAAAACTCACCTTACAATAAGCACTTTGTTATAGGATTTTGAAAATAAAAAGGATATATTCCTCTCAAATACTGTGTCTATCCCACTATAATTCCTCAAAAATATTAAAATCTTAAAAATATATAAAAAGTGGAGCTTCTGTATAAATAAGACTTAGTAAAATGAATGAAGCTTATGTATCAGTCATTATAATGAATTTCCTTAATAGGAATTTGAATAATTTTTAAAACATTAACTGGTTTATGTCTTTTCCTACTACACACACACATACACACACACACACACACACACACACACACACACACACACACTCAAATCAATTTATTGAGTGCCGCTTCACTTTAATGAGCCAGAATCCTATGACTCATAGGTATTTCAGTCTCTCCATCCAAAATGTTAAATATATCATTATTCTATACTGGAAAGAAATGCTTCCAGTATATTCATTTCTATGATTTGAGTGAAAGCAGGGAACATTTCTGCTAAGGTGACTGCCAGTTTGCTCCCACATACTTCAAAAATTCCGCAACTAGCATTCAATTACAGAAAAGTTACAGTGAAAAGCAAAGTGCATACACTGTATCTTCTGGGCTAAAAAAATACTCTTGGTCCTTGATGTTTTCTTTAAAATTTAGACTTAAAATAACACTCTCTTGCACAGAAAAAACTAAAAATTTAAAAATTCTCTAAATGGCAAAAAAGGGAAAAAAGGAACAAACGTTCAATTCCATACAAAACAGAAATGATATCTTGTTGATTGATTTTCATACAGCACCTAACCCTAAAAAACGTGTAAGTTGCTGACTCTTCATGTTGGCAATGGTATTCTAACAATTAACCTCTTTTCATTAGCTCAAAGTATTTGCATTATATATTTTTTAAGAAAATGCTATTGTATCCTGACAGTAATAAAAACAGTGGAACACTGTTATTATTCAACATAGCTATGTTCCCACTTAGCTATAAAATTTTAGTTCAAGTACTTAAATAAAAGAGTGATCCTGACAAACCAATAAATATGGGCAGTCTGTCACTTGGTCAGTCTCTGAGATTCTACTCCTTTAGAAGGACATTTCCCAAGACTGGGACATTTCAAGGGCACCAGAAAGCTAGGTAATTCTCAAACATGAAACAGAAAATCACTAGTATTGAAACACTAATATTGTAGTATTCCAAATCCAATATTACTGCTGGGGTATATTGGCATGAGCAAACCATATTGTGTACTTCTATACCCACATCTCTCCATTTTTCTTGAAGAATAAGTGGATTGTGATCCCAGAGACATGAGAAATTTTTCCCTGACTCTACCATTAGGTAATAATAATAATAACTGATCATAGTAATTACTATCTATAAAGTACCAGCGACTGTGTTAAGTTTTAATATATATTGTCAACCTAATCCAGAAAACAATCCTAATGTATTGAACCTAGTACAGTGCCTGCTTAGTAGCAGGAACTCAATAAATAAATAGTAATAAATGTGAAAGTCTGTGATGGAGGTATTATAACCCTTATTTTACAGATGAGGACACTGAGGTTAAGAAAATGGAGCAGGGGCGCCTGGGTGGCGCAGTCGGTTAAGCGTCCGACTTCAGCCAGGTCACGATCTCGCGGTCCGGGAGTTCGAGCCCCGCGTCGGGCTCTGGGCTGATGGCTCGGAGCCTGGAGCCTGTTTCCGATTCTGTGTCTCCCTCTCTCTCTGCCCCTCCCCCGTTCATGCTCTGTCTCTCTCTGTCCCAAAAATAAATAAACGTTGAAAAAAAATTAAAAAAAAAAACCAAAATGGAGCAAATTACTCCATTTTATACCACCAGCAAGAAGCAGAGGAAGAATTTGAAGATAGATCTATCTAATTGACTCCAAAGTTTATGCTTTGATTCTCCATACAACAAAGCTTCATGTAATTCTCTGAGTCAAGTTTATTATTAATAAATAAAAGTGTTTATCAAGTGATTTCTAAGGCCCTTTCCAAATTAAATACAAGTATATTTAAGAAATCCATGACTAACTTTTAACATTAACAACAAATTAACATCAAACACACACTTGAGAAGTGGACATGGAAACTGAGAGCTGATCTGTTTTTTCAACCTTGGAAAAGTTGACAGTTTTGCTGGATTTGAACCTGAGTGTAAAAAGTGAGCCTTGGTGTTGCTGGAGGGAAGATGGGTGAGGAGCATGGGCTAAATGGGTGATGGGCATTAAGGAGGGCACTTGTTGGGATGAGCACTGGGTGTTATATATAAGTGATGAATCACTGGGTTGATTGATTGCTCCTAAAACCAATACTTTGCATTGTGTTAACTAACATGAATTTAAATAAATTAATTAAAAAAAGAAAAATTTAAATACATGAGCCTCAGGTCTTTCCTTCTACAGGTCTATATACTCTCTTATCTGAAGTTCTAATATCCAAACAACTCTGAAAACCAAAACTTCTTAAACATAGTTGGCTGCAACATCTGGCCTGACTTGAACTTACTTGGCTGCAAATACTAACCTGAATGGTGAAACCATTTCCAGTCTTTATTTATCACACTTGTGAATATTCATTTGCCTTCCTGCCAAAATATTAGTGTATTTGGCCATGAGGTGCTACAGTCACTCCTTGGGGTAATAGGGGCTAGAATGTTAACACATTATACAATTTATACAACGTTACCTGCCTATAAATCTAAAATAACCTGAATTATAAAGCATGTCTGCTCAAGACATTTTGAATTAAGGGATCCTGGATTTGCTCATGCTCTAATGATTAAATCTGCAGTCATTGGAGGAAGAGAGAATTAGGGACAAACTTTAGGTTCTAAGAGTTCTGATTTCAAGATGTTAATGCATTTACTCTAGAATTGGGTTTTCTTATTTCTGAAAAGGTGGCCCAGAGATTACAAAATAATTCAGACAGAAATACTACTAACCAGGATGGTGTGCCTTTCATGATAGAGTCTGGCATTTTCGAAGGCAGAAATACAAGATAGAGTCCTAGCAGTGACACGTTCATTTTAGCAACTGTTAAAACAGTAAAACTAAAGTAACCACAAACCATTCAATACATACCCAGCTAGGCTTTGACATATCTACATTCTAACTTTTGCTTGTATTTTACCCATCCTTGTCCTACTTTGAGAGCAATCAGAGCCTTTCAAGGTAACATAATAAGAAGAGAGACAAACAAACAAACAAACAAACAAACAAACAGTTTGCACCTATATACTATCTCCTGGTTTTAAATTGTGTTTTTACTGACATTATCTTGTTCAGTATACACATAAGACAAGTGCAGAAAGATGTAAAGGGGTTACTATGGTTCCACTTAACAGATGGAAAAACTTATGATCTAGAGATTAAATAACTGATCATTGCCACATAGCTCGTTAGTGACAGCTGAGGGACTAGACTCTAGAATCTAGATTCTTAGCTGAGTGAATTTTCCACTATATGACAGTGACTCTGCAAAGTAACTGTCATCATTTGACTAGGTCTACCCCTAGGATATTTTCTTTTTAAAAAGGTGTTATATAAAAACCAGGCCTGGTATTCCACAAATATAATGTCAACAAGTAAGAAAAAAATTATATAAAATGATAGTGCGGTATGACTCACAAGATTTCTTGATTGCTTTCCAAAATGTTTTTCCTTGTCTATTCAAGACACAGGACAAAGTTCCTAAAATGGCACTGTTAAAACTCCTCTATATCTTCTTTGAGAATCTGGAGACTGGCCAAGCATTCATTTTGATACTGCTGGAACTAATGCTGTACTTTATAAAGTGGGTCACAGCATGCTCCTGAGATGCCTTAAAGATGTTGTGGGCTTTGACTCAGGGGAGTAGAACTGGTTCTTGTACACTGGCTGACTTCAGTGGTCCCTTGCCAAACTTTACATGGGGATTCACAAGACAGTAAGAATGCTAAGTAATTGTGTATCTATGCTTCAGGGTCCCTAATATTTAACTCCTTTTTAATTTTCCCTTATAAATGATAAGTATCCTTTCTTCCTTATTTTTACTGACAATACAGAAATGCAGGAATGTTGGTATATTTTTGACTAGACAAAGCTTTGACTGAATTACATCCTCTCCAAATTTATATGTTGAAGCCACAATCCCTGATCTGATGGTATTTGAAGATAGGATGTTTAGGTGGTGAATTAGGTTTCAATGGACTAGTGAGGATGGGGCCTTTGTGATGGGATTAGTGTTCTTATAAAAAGAGACACCAGGGAATTTGCTATTCCTCTCTCTCGGCACCATGTGAGGACATAGCAAAAAGGTAGTCTTCTGTGTAGTCCAGGAAGAGGGTTGTTTACCAGATATTGATGATACTAGTACCCTAAATTTGGACTTCCCAGCCTCTAGAACCATGAGAAAATAAATTTATGTTGTTTAAGTCATACAGTTTATGCTATTGTGTTATATCAGCTGGAACTGACTAAGACAGGATAGTTATGACACTATAACTGCCATCTCACTGGACTCATTGACAATAATGCCTCTATACTCTTTGAAATTGGAAATATGTTAGAATAAAGCATTTGTTAAGTACTTCTCTCTTTAGTAGTATGTATTTCCTGGATATGATAAGAAAATAACATGTGGTGGGTTGAAAATGAACGTGTTGCTAACTTGGATATACAAGAGATTTCACTGAGAATTGTCTTCTTAGTATTGAGCTAGGGCAGAACTATTTAAAGTTTTCTACAGAAAAATATTTTGGATTCTTCCAAATTGTGTGGTCACTTTTTGGATAAATATTCAGTCAGTTAAAAATCAAGCTCCCTCTCCAGTTGTTTCCCTTCTCCAGCACTTTCTAAGATGACATCTGGATTAGGGTAACTCACTGCATCCTCACTGGTATTGAGTAGGGATCCTTATATCTACTTTTAAGCAGGCAGATGCCTTTCATTTTGTCTTATCACTAGGCATCTCCTGTACATTGACTGCCAATGCCATGGTTGGTGGACTTGTGCATCTACTTTCAATATGGTCAGGTCAGTTGGAGACTCCTTGCCAACTTGGTCTCAATTCAGTTTTTCCTGAGACTATCACATCCACCGTGGTCCATGCACCACCTTCACACAACAATTCCATTGCACACATCTGGCTCTCAGTCTCACAGAGGCCTCCTGGAGGGAACAAATCAAACCTGCTTTCATTCTGTTCAATGTGACAGGGTACTGATTAAATCCTTGAAAAAATGTAATGAGGAAGAGATGATTTGAAATGGTCTGGCTATGGAATATTTAAACAATAGTTTGGTGATAACCTCAAACAGTTTTCATGGGCTGAAACACATGATGGGAATGTTAATGCAATGAAGTATTCAGTGAACACGTAAAATTTAGGATCTTCTGTATGGATGCGTATTTGTTAGACATTGATGCCTATTTTTCCTTCTACCAAATGAATGTTGGGTAAAATAAACACCAAAAATAAAATATCATCAGAAACATGTTTTGGTGCCTTCTTGTCCACTGTGTTTAATAAGCCCTAAGTAATTCTGAAGAATCTAAAATAATCCTTGCCTTTATGACATCATAAATTGAAATCTTTCATTTTTGAGTCACATTGTTCCACTGGATCTGCTTTACTCTTACATCATGAATAAAACTTGTCTAAAGTCTTATGGTAATCCTAGATACATTTTCTCTAAATATGAAAATAACAATAATGACTGCAGTGATGTGTAGATTTGTTAATATGAGGCCAGTGTCTCTAGCTGTGCTCATGTTCTGATTTTCTTCATTTCCTTTCCTTGTTTTCCAGGAAACAATAAGCTGCCTATATAGACACTTAACTTCAAGTTCCCTAACTCAATAATATGTTGAGAGTGACCTTCATTTTCTTTTTGTTTGATTTTCATCAATGTTATACCTGTTATACTATCAATTTGCAAAAACTGCAACAACAAAAAAAAAAAGCTTTGTCTGAAGATGATACTACTGGAGCTGGAACCAATCCTGAGTTTGTTCAGTTGATCTTTGGAGATGAGTAAACTAAAACTCTGAGATATTAAACGAATGATTCATCTAGAAGCAACAGGATAAGAACTAGGTTTCTTAACTCATGGTCCAATTACTGTTGCTTTATAATCTTAAAATCACTTTTAAATGTAAACTTACAGATAATAATAAATACTTTTTATAATGATATTCTCATGGTTTTAGATTTGAAAATTACATTTTTAAAGGCACCTGGGTGGCTCAGACGGTTAACCGTCTGACTTTGGCTCGGATCACGATCTCACGGTTCATCAGTTCAAGTTCCAAGTCAGGTTCTGCACTGACAGTGCAGAGCCTGCTTGGGATTCTCCCTCTCTTTTTCCCTCTGCCCCTCCCCCACTCATTCTCACTCTCTCTCTCTCTCTCTCTCTCTCTCAAAATAAATAAATATACTTTAAAAAATTACTTTTGTTATAATTCATTCATTCATTTTGTATTAAATGTTATATGTCAGATGCTGTGCTGAGTTCTTGTAGATTAACTCGTTTACTTCTCAGAACAACCCAATAATAGTTCCATTGTTATTATTTCTACCTGATAGGGAATCAGAGGCACAAACAGATAAAGGGACATGTCTAAAGTTACATCACTGAGGAATGACCAAGCAGAATTCGAACTCAGACTACTGCTTCCAAAGCATGTTGATTTTCATAGTAGAGGCTCATTTGTTTGTTTTGCTCCTGGGAACTCCGTAATTTACCCTGTTCCTTTCCTACTCTGCTTATTGAATAAACTTAGAACCATAATTGTGATTCACCTTTACCAAATTAAACTATTTTCTGGATTTATTTTTTCATACTAACCTCCTGACTCCAAAATGTTGTCCTGCTTGTGTCTCCAATTGCCCCCTGTTATCACCATTCTCTTGTTTTACTATATTTTATCTTGTATATATCTTTTCAAGCCACTTTATAAAATTTTTATGTAACAGAACATGGTACAGATAAATCAAAAAACATTCAAGAAACAAACTAGTCAAACTCAAGTTATTATACCAGAAAACTAGAATAATATAGGCTAATTATTCATGAATGTGGGGCTAACTGTGAGCACTCCAGTTGCAAATGTAGAAAAAACCCCGGTAAACCCAATCACAAAGTTCTAGATGGGAAGTATAAATGAAGCTACTGCAAAGAGGAACAGAGCAGTCCAAGGTCATTCGTAGAGGTTGACTCTAGCGGATATGAACTCTCTCACAACAGCATGAATTAGATATTGTTTTTTGATGACTTCTCTAGGTTTTGTTTGTTTTGTTTTGTTTTGTTTGATACAAGAACTCTTTATCAGAAACCCGAATGAAAAACAATGGTTAACTTAGGTAAAAATAATAATTAAAATTTCTCATTTTGTACAGAGCGAATATGTCAAATAAACATTGTAGCTTCCTGTCATTTGATATCTATTGTGGATACTGTCTCAATTTTTGCTCTTAATAGTTTGAGGCCACTGGCAAATATCTATATCTATATCTATCTATCTATCTATCTATATAGATAGAATAGCAGATTAAATTATTACATGGGTATCACCAAACTAGTACAATAGTACTGTTTTATTATAAAGAGATCTGTGTTATTATAAAGAAATAGCTCATATTTAATGCCACCTGTAGATGTTTAAGGAGGAACTTTCTAATATTTTATTTATCAAAATACTAAAAATGAATTTTTATAAACTGCATTCTGTTGCATTTTTTTCTTGCTAAGAATCTGTCTAAAATAAGATGAATAAGAAAGTCCTCATAGTGAAATTAGCCTCTTTAGATTCATTCCCATTACAAGATTTCCAAAGGTAATTTTAATCTTCATTTGAGCAATTGATATATTTTTAGAACTTCTGGGTGAATCTGGAAATTCAGCAGTACTCATTACACCAAAATATTTGGTTGGTGTTTGCTTTTTAAATTGTCTAAACCTAAAAACAAATTTATCCCTTACAATCCCAGGTTTTTGTGTAGAAACGGAAATTGTTTTAGCTCAAATTTGATGAACAATTATTTATAAGGGAAGATTTAACTCTATCTTTGAAAACAAGTACTGTTCAGTTTGAATAATGTTATGTTAATTGAATTAAAATTGATTGAGTCTGACAACATTATGTATTTGCTAGTACTTCAATTTTAGCCAGGAGAAGAACGAATATCCCTTAGTATTCAAATGCCACCTTCATGTTTAAATTCATTGCTGTGCTGTGGAAAGAGAAACAACAGAAGCAGCTGTCTGCTCCGTCCTCATTTAGCCAGGATTTCAGCAACTCCCAGAATAGGCAGGATTAGATACAGTCAAACACAGTTGCCCAATTCTGTGCTGCAGATTTGTTTTTAATATTCCGCTTTAGAATAGTAAAGTGTTGAAATATGAAAGATATGCAAACATTTCCATTTGCAAGTCACAATGAAAATATAGAAGATAAACAGGTTCTATTTAGTGTTGTAGATTTCCTAGCTGAACACAACTCGTTTACTGAAGATATGATCTTTATTAATAACTGAATCAGAATTTATTAACCAAAACAAGTTTCCAAGCATAGTACTTAGAGTATTCACTTTTAATCAGTGAAAAAATTGTGCTAACCTTTTTACCTTTACTAATTGGACATTGTGCCTTCTTTTTTAGAGTATGCCAACAGACCACAGTTGTATTCCAGGCATTGAGCCCAAATCAATTATGCAGTTAAACTATTAGCATTGCTAGCCATTGAGTATGCTTAAAAGTATTACATTAGAAATATTCTGACAGTCATAACTTCAGGGCAATTTGGGAACTATTTTCAGCTCAGATCCAAGCTGAAAATTAGCTTTCTTACCAAAATGTTAAATTTTAGAAAACTCTTCTGACCATCAGAAAGGGAAAGACAGCACAAAGGGAAAACAGACAGGAGAAAGACATAGAAGGACAGACAGAAAAGAGCCATATGAAAAAAAAAGAGGTTGCATTGGGCTCAAATACTATTGCCCAACAGAAATATTATTCACAAATGTTATGACACAAAGAGCATATTTTTTTCTTGACATTTGCCACCATTTTTTATTTACTCATTTTTAAAGGGACACAAAACAGTATTAAAAGCACCTTAAAATATCTAATCTGGAATCATAACAGTAGAAATATGTAAACTATGTCTTAAGAGGTCTTAGTGAGTGCAGCTTGGAGGGTCTGCATAACCTATGTACTTTTTAAAACTTTTTGCACAGGCTTAGCCTGATTATAGTAAGGGGATGAGGGAGGGTATATGCAATTTTTCTTTTTCTATCAGTTTATTGAGTAATTATTCCCCCTGCATACACAGACAGGCTAAATTTGTCTTTACATCAAAACTGCATCTAGGAGAAACATGGTCTCTGTGCAATGAGCAGTGTAGAAATTAGAGTAACTAGATAATACTTTGCAATGGCTGCTCATTTCCAGAAACAGCCTCAGGTGGGAGCAACGGGAAAGAGGGCTATGAATATTCTCCTGGACTCAAAGGCAAGGAACACATACATGCAAAGGAAATTTTTCTCTTTTGCTAATTAGTTTCGAATCTCTAGGGCATTACAGGTAGCCATGTGACAAATGAATGACAGTAAACGGAAAATGTTGGGGAGTTTAGTAGAGTACAGCGTCAGCTATTATTAATCTGATGAACTTTTCACTTGTAACCTTTGAAAGTGTATTACCATAAAGTGAAGCGTGGAAAAAAATTTCCTATAGGAGACATTTTTAGGATTTTCAAGTGTACAAAGATGGGCAAAATTAACAATTTGAAACTCTATTAAATGTTAAGAGTTGGTTAAGAGTTAATTCATGGTTAAGAATTTTTAGTGAATTATATTACAGTTAGATTGACATTCATCATCACTTTTAAAAAGAGATGAGTGCTCCTGAAAGGTTTTTTAAATTATATTAAAAAAAATGTTGTTATATTAAGGAACTTTATAGAAATTACTTTTGTAGGGTATTTGTAACTCCTGTTAATTTAGTTTCTTTTCACCTTCTAAGCCTTGCATTAGATTTGCTTATGTAAGGCTAACATTTGTAAAGAAAAAAATTTATTTTAACTATACTATACACGATATCTGTGGAAGAATAAAACTGGTTCAAAGATTCCTGGGAGATTTCTGCTTCTGGACCTGATGAAGTAATTGGGACCAGACTTGCCATTCTCCCATGAACATCTACAAAACCAAGCATAATAGATGGCACATCCATAACCAAATATGAGACAAAAGGGAGCAAGAACTACGGCTCCTAAGATATGGGAAACAAACGTGATGAGTCCTATAATTGTCCCAGCTTTCTGACTGGAGGCACTCTCTAGACCATAGCGCAGAAAGGAAAACCAAAACAAACTATAACAGTAGTACTGAGTAAGGGACTGAGGGCAGATCTTGGGGAGGCTGAGGTGGCTGTAATTTAGAGAATATAGTATCAGAGAAAGGAGAGCCATGCCTAAACAGAGTTCCCAAAATCTGTAAAAGTGTCCCCTTGAGCCTGTTGTTACACACTAAGCAAAACTTGTGTTAGGATTAACTCATGAGGTCAGGCAGTGCTCAGGAACCTGTAAACTAAACAATTCCCAGAGGAATTGAACTGAATTCAACAATTGAATTCAACACCAGAGGTATTTAAGTGTGACCACTCAGACTTCCGTCTTCATTGAACATTGGGAACATTCTGGATATAGTAACAAGTTACACCTTAGCAGCTGGGATGTATTAGAATTCTAAGATACTCCCCATGATCCACACTTCCTGGGATTCATGATCTTTTCCTTTTAAGTGTGAACAGCACATAGTGGGTTGTCTACAGTTAATAGAATACAGCAAAAAAAAAAAAAACAAAACAAAAATGATGATATTTTACTTCTGAGATTAAATTAGAAAATAATAGTGGCTTAAATCTTACTTGCCTTCTCTCTTGCTTTCATTTTGGTTTACTCTAATGGAAGCTGGCTGCCACGGTGAACTGTATCATGGATAGGACCATGTGGCAAGGAACTAAGGGAGAGCTCCAGCCAACAAGTCATGAGCAACTAAATCTTATGAACACCCACTTGAGTGAGCTGGGAAAAGGATTCTCCCACAGCCAACCTTTGAGATGACTGCAGCCTTGGTTGACACCTTAATTACAGCCTTTTGAGAGACAGTGAGCCAGAGGAACTTGTGCTGTGATCCCTGTCCAACTGACACTGTAAGGAAATGAAAGTGTATTTCTTAAAGCTTTAATGCTTTGGGGCAATTCGTTATGTAACAGTAGATAACTACCTAGAAGTGAGAAGCTACCATGATAAATACCTAAATGTAGATAATTAATACAAGGGATAAATGAGCCTTAGAGGAAAAGCTACTATAGCCCTCTGAGCAGAGCTTAGAACAAAACCTTTAAAGGATCAAACTGATTAGCAATAACTTAAACATCAGCAAATTAAAGTCCAACTTTCCTAAAAGAAGGCAAAAAAAAAAAAAAAAACCAAAACTGGCATTCAGCCATGTAAAATTCACAATATCCAACTTCCAATCAGGAATTGCTAACTATGTGAAAACACAGGAAAATGTGATCCATAAAAGGGAGAAATATCAGTGAACACACCCTAAACTGACAGCAATCATAGAATTAATAGAGAGGAGTTAAAACAACTAAGAAAAACATATTCAAGTATTTAAAGGAAAATATGAACATCATGATGATAGAAATTAGGGACATATATGAACGGACCAAATGTAATATCTAGAGCTTTGTATCTCTCATACACTACATGAGAATAGAAATTAGTTTCAACATCAGGCATGGAACTGCAGAAGAAAAGATTTGTGAACTTGAAGACATGGAAATAAAACTTCTCTAACATGATGCCCCCACACACCCAGGGAAAAATATAAAAAGACTAAAAACATATAAATAGTGCCTTTGGGACCTGTTATACTAAATTCATCATCTCACATGTCGGTGATGCAAAATGGTCTAAAAATGTGAAATTAGAGTTCCAGGAAGAGTATTGGGAGGCAGATAAAAAATTAAAGAAGTAATGGCCAAAATGTTCCCAAATTTGGTAAATACTAGATATATTCACTTCCTAGAAGTTCTGCAAGTCCTGATTAGGCTAACTATCAAGAAAAAAATACCTAGGCACATCATAATCAAATTGTTAAATACCCACAATAAATGAATATCTCTACACAAGTCAGAGCAAAAGTCAAATTATTTAGAGAGGAACAAAGATCACAGAGGCCAGAAAATAATGTGCTAACATCTTCAAAGTGCTAAGAGAAAAAGATGCAGAATTCTATACCCAACAAAAATGTACTTCAGAAAGTAAAGCAAAATGAAGCTTTTTAAAAAAAAAAAAATTAATGATTTATTTATTTTTGAGAGAGAGAGAGAGAGAGAGAGAGAGAACAAGTGGGGGAGGGGCAGAGAGGGAGGGAGACAGGGAGACACAGAATCCGAAGCAGGCTCCAGGCTCTGAGCTGTCAGCACAGAGTCCGACACAGGGTTCAAACTCATGAGCTATGAGATCATGACCTGAGCCAAATTTGGATGCTTAACGGACTGAGCCACCCAGGCACTCCCAAATGAAGAATTTTTAAATAAACAAAACAGAGAATTTATCACCAGCAGTACAGAAAATATTTAAGAGAATTCTTCAGGTGAAAGGACAATGATGTAAAATGGAAACTTGGATTTACTGAAAATAATAATGTTGGAAATAGTAAACATATGAGTAAATACAAAATACTTTTCTTATCTTAAATATCTATCAAATATATGACATTTTAAAACAAAAGCAATAAAAAACGTGTTGTGGAGTTTGTCATATGTATATAGCATATGTTATAAATCACATGTATGAAAACTAAAGTAGAAGGAATGAGAAGAGATAATTATAATTTTTGTAACGTTTTATGTGAAGTACTATAACATTATCTGAAGGCAAAGTGCAATCAGTTAAAGACACATGTGAAAATCCTACAAAATCAGCTAAAAATAAAACAAAAAGCCATTGCTATAAAGCAATAGAAAAAAATAAAAGGAATATAAAAAAAATGAGACGAGAAGAGGAAAAATAGCAGAGGTACAAATACAAAACAAATAACAGAGTCATAGCTTTTAACTGAATGAGATCTATAATTAGTTTAAGGAAAGTAATATAAAGACTACATGTAAAAGGGAGAGGATATCAGACGATAAAATAACAAGACCTAATCATATACTTCCTATAAAAAGTGCATTTCAAATGTCAAGACACTGTTAAGTTTTATAATAAATACACAATAAATATAAATATGTATCTTTATATCATATTCCCCTAATAATAAGAAAGGTGACATACCTATATTGATACTAGAGAAAGTGAACTTTAGGGTAGGGAATTATACATGGAAGAAAGAATATTTCAAGTGATAAAGTGGAAATTAATTAAAGTATTACAACCCTAAACATGTATACTTCCAAAAAGAGAACTTCAAATGCACAAAGCAGAAACTGACTGAACTGAAGAAGAAAATTTTAAAAACCTACAATTTTACGTGGAGGCTACAATTTTTCTTCAGTAATTGATAAAGAAGACTTAATCATCAGTATTAATCAATGTAAGTTAATTGATATTGTGGAATTTTCCATTCAGAAACAGAACAAACATTCTTCTCAATAGCATATGAACCATTCACCAAGATGGATACTATGCCGGGGTATAAGACATGTCTTAATAAAACAAAGAACTATAATTATAAAAATTATATCTGCATGTAATAGAATTAAAGTTATAATTAACTGCAAAAATCTATCTACAAAATTTCCTCAAACATGGACATTAATCAACACACTTGTAAGTAACCATGAGTCAAGGGAGAGTCGCAAAGGTATTAGAAATACCCCAATTTGAATAAAAATAAAAACATAACGTCAAAATTTGTGAGATAGGGCTAAAATAATGCTTGGAGGGAAATATAACACTTTAAATCTTTATATCAGAAAAAAAAGAAAGGTCTAAAATAATCTATATTAACACCTAAAGAATTGAGGAAAATAAATAAATTAAATTCAAAGTTAATAGAGGGAAGAAAATAAAAATGATAATAAAAATAAGTGTGGAAATCAATGAACTAGAAGACACATAATTAATAGAGAAAAAATAATAAAACCAAAGAATTTTTTCAAAGGTCAAAAAATAATAAATTTCTGGCTGGACTATGAGAAAGCAACAAAGTAAAGACACTAATTATCACTATCAAGAATGAAGGAGATTTTATCTAGATTTTACAGATATTATTTTACTAATGTAAAATTACTTTACATTACCTTTACTAAGGTAATGTTATGAACAACTCTGTGCCAATAAGTATGACAAGTATATAAAATATTTAAATTATTAGAAAGGTGTAAATTACCCAAATGGGTCAGTCTCTAAATGATTTATCAATATAATAATATTCTGTATTCTGTCCCATCATGGAAAAATAGTGAAAAGTTAAAATACTTTTTGGCATTAATATCTATGGTTAATTTCCATACCCCTGTGTTAATATTCTTAGATTGTATTTATTAACTTTCTAGAAAGAATAATGTCTATGCTATTATATACATGATTGATGCTCAACATCATCATTTACTAGGAATATAAAATACAACCATTATAGGATACCAGTACATAGTCAGTAAAGAAAAACACTGACAATACCATTTGTTGGAGAGAACATGAAGCAACTTCCTCAACTCTCATGCAACGCTGGTGGAAGAGAACATGGTAAAACTACCATGGAAAACAATTTGGCAACATAAGTGTAGCACACAACCTAACCATTGCACTCTTAGGTCTATATTCAAGTGAAATTACAGCATATGTTTACACATATGTTCCAGCCCAGAACTGGATGGCAACAGGTGAATATTTAATGAATATTTAACTATGTTTTTCATATTAACCTCCAAAATAAAAACAAGCCAAATATCCATCAATAAATGAATGGGTAAACAAATGCAATGCATAAACAAAATTGTGATGCATGAAATGAAATACTACTCATGAATAAAAAAATAACTCCTGATAAACACAACATGCATAATTTTTAAAAATGTTATGTGGGGCGCCTGGGTGGCGCAGTCGGTAAAGCGTCCGACTTCAGCCAGGTCACGATCTCGCGGTCCGTGAGTTCCAGCCCCGCGTCAGGCTCTGGGCTGATGGCTCAGAGCCTGGAGCCTGTTTCCGATGCTGTGTCTCCCTCTCTCTCTGCCCCTCCCCCGTTCATGCTCTGTTTCTCTGTGTCCCAAAAATAAATAAAAAACGTTGAAAAAAAATTAAAAAAAAATAAAAATGTTATGTGGAGAGAAATGAAGTTGACATGAAAGAGTATACATAGTGTATAAGTACATTTATATGAAATTCTTTTTTTTTTAATTTTATTTATTCTGAAAGCGGGGGAGGGCCAGAGAGACAGGGAGAGAGAGAATCCCAGGAAAGTTCCATGCTGTCAGTGGAGCCTCATGTGGGGCTTGATCCCACAAACCGTGAGATCATGACCTGAGCCAGATCAAGAGTCAGATGTTTAACTGAGCTACCCAGGTGCCCTCATTTATATGAAATTCTATAACATGGAAAATTAATCTCTAGTGACAGAAAGAAGGTCATGCTAACCTTGAGTCAGGGTCATAGGGTGGGTATATTTACCACCAAAGAGGATAAGGGAGGGAAGTATTCTGCATCTTGATTGTGGTGTATCCAGTGTCAAAACCCATCAGTCTGTAGACTTAAAATGAATATGTTTTATTCTGTATAAAGTAGTCTGCAACAGAATTAAGTGACAAAAATATAAAAGGAAAAAGAAACAAATCACCGGAAGTTTTTCTCAGTATTCAAATGTTCTAATATATATGAAAAAACAAGATATCAAGTTTAAGATTAATGAGTATGAAATCTACATTCTAAAGACAAGATCATTAAAACCTAAATCTATTTGAGTTTACACTATAACTTATGTAAGGATCAGTGTATATTTCCTTGACCTTAGTCAAACACCATATAATAAAAATTTAGTAAACATGACTTTGTCTTCTGTCCCAAATGAAGTCAGGGATAAAGGAAATAAAGGGGAAAGAGGTGAAATGAGAGAAATGAAGAAATAAAGTTGTGTTATATAATTATAGTGTTACCATAGATTATATACTGCTCAAAAACCCCTGAATCCTGTGGAGATAAGAAAAGAGATCATTGCTTGGGTCAGTGGCCTAAAGTAAAATATTGATTTTCAAATTATGCTATGTTACCTGGGACCCATACTTGAAAATGCCTATATTTGTCTCATATATGCCTTTGGGGTAGAGTCTCCAAAGACAGAACAGTTTACTCAGAGGAAGAAGCCACATGTAGACACTTAGCCTTATGGAGCTATTTGGGGTACCCATGTGGGATACCCACACGGTAGGGGTATGGAAGTGATATGCTGAGATTTAAAAATAAATATCAAAACTTTACATCTACTTGATCTAAAATTTTCAAGTAAGATTTTTAATAATTAATATGTGGATGGAAAATTTTATTTTCCAAATATGAATGGTTTTAGGTAGGTCACTACAGTAATCACTACTTCCTGGATTATATCTTCCCGCTTCTCATATTTTCTTTATCTGTCTAGGCCTTTTGAGTATTTGACTTTCACTGTGAGGACACAGGCAATGATTCTGCCATTGTATTCTGAGGGAAACTTGAATTTTTCTAGCCTTACAAAGAAGGAAAGGATTTTTTTTCCCCACATATAAAGATTTCTCTTAATAGAGCACTCACTCAAAAACCAAACATAGCAGTTCGAACAGGACTGGTAAGTGGAGGGAGCTGAGTGCACACAAACTCATGGCGGTAATTTGTTTAGTGGAAGCATCTCCTATGTGATTTTTAAGGTCAATAAAGGAGATTCTTACCATTGGGCTTTAACTCTCTTAAGTACCTTCTGTAGCTTCCCAGAGAGGAAGTCTAGCCTTCTGCCCCTGCTGACAAGGAATGCCCGGCACATGAACTACTGCACAAGTTCAGAAGAACAAAATCATTCTCTAGAAATATAATTTTTTTTTTTCAGAAAGTGGGGCAAATCCAGAAGATATATTTTTAAATGGCAGTGAATTATTAGATTATAATATATACAAATATGTCAAAATTCCATTTGCTACTTCAGTTTATTTTGAATTGCAATCAATATTCTTAAGTGTATCAGCACCCTGACTTTGGAGTTTCTAGAAAGAAATGATTTAGTAGAATCAGAAAGCACATTTCTGTGTTCAATAGCTGTTTACTTAAATGCACACTGCAGTTTTCAGAAGTGGTTTTCCCTCATTGCCTGTATTTGCATAATGTTTACTGCCAGGAAGGTTATTTAAGAGCAGTGAAATTCCAAGTTTGAAGTGTGCTCTTTAATCAAGACACTGGTTACTGCATCTGGAATCATTTGATTATTTAGAGAAGTCTAATATGGTGCACAATCTCTGTAACTTTTCACCCATGTTGTTTCTAAAAAACGAAGAAAACAGGTTTTAGAATAATGCTACTTTTAATTTGTAGTGTATATGCATTCTCAGACCATCGCTTATCTGATTCAAAGATGGTTATATAATTGGAATCTGTTTTTCTGCAGAAGGATGTTGTCATCTTGTCAAGCAGAGGAAGTAAGAGATTTGGAACCGTGAATAAGAGACATTTTATTCCTGGCTCTACATTCACTCTTTGGAAAATCTTAGGCAAATATATCATTTCCTTTTCCATCTATAATCTAAAATGCAAATAGAGCAATAATATTGTTCATCAGACACGAAAGAGATTTATCTTGCATTAGTTTATTTCTCTGAAAATGAAAACACCATGCAGGGTTTTAAATAGACCCCTGTGATTTTTAATCCGTCTATTCTTACACATACAGAGAATTCAACTATTGTCTCCTTTTTAAATATTTTCATTCATTTTTATTTGTAAAAATACAAAATCTTACATTATATTGGGTTGACAATAAAATTCTAAAATTAGAATTATGTACATTTCCTTAAACATACGTCATCAAGTTTGTTTCCTGAATCTGGGGAATGGAGAAATCCACTTAACAATTCTCACAATTGTTCATCAAACTCTCTTCTCTCTGGAAGGGAATGGAGCCTCTATTTGTAATGCAGAATTCCAACTGGCACCAAGGACTGCAGAGTCTGTCAAAAAGGAAGCTGATTGACCATATTTTAAGAAGAAATTTTCCTTTTTACAAATGATGAAAACATTAGTGATTATAATTAGCAATTTTAACCTTTATTTTTATTTTCAGAATCCTCAGGTCTATACCTGGTAAATTTCCTTTAATATTCCTGTTGAGTGGCCTTCATAAAATGTTTCAGGAGATACCACAGTTATGTTCTATGTGACTTTTGTTCTGTATCTGTTTACTTTGTTACTAATGGACCCAGAAGATAAAAATTTATCATCTATATGATTTCTTACTTCTAAAGCTAAGAACTCTTTTTAAATTCAAAATCCGTAAACATACGCCCACCCACACAAACACACACATATGCATACATAGTATCTCTCATAAGGGAATTATATTCCTGGGCTACCAAGGCACCCCAAATTTCAACTTGCCCAAGAACGTCCTTATTTTTCATCTAAATCAATCAGTGAATATTTATTCTATGCACATACATATTCAAGATTTTAAGTTAGGTTTATATTTTCTATAAGATATAATCTCAAAGTCATAAGTAAATAGTCTGGAGTGGAAGAATTTTCAGAGATATCTATGCAAATTATAATAAATCTCTTTTTTTAAAGACACCATCAGAAATTCTACTTTGTAATGAATACAAATACAGTATAAATATAACCTTTACTTATATTTTATAAGTAAAGTACTTACATTTTATGATAAGTAGTAAGTAGATATTTTCCAACTTCTCTTTGCTTTACAAATAAAAGATAATAGCTACATTTGTTCCTGCAGTCACTATTAACAATTTTTTGACTCAAATATTACCATTAACTATATATAGAATTGAGGCCTCTATTTTCAATTAAAGTTTTAACTAACGTTTTATTAACAAATATGAGATTTTTTAAAAATTTCCAAGCTTGTCCTCGAAGGATAGAAAGGCTTTTGATAAGCAGGAAGGGAGAAAAGATTCTCTGTCTTAAAAAACAAACAAACAAACAAATAAAAGCTCTGTTTTCATTTTAAGCTCTATTACTTTCTCTAAAATTGGCCTCTTTGTAACTATATATACACATATACACACAGCAGCAGTTACTGACAAGTACAGCTATTATTCAAATACCTGACACATACATATGCATATCCTTTCTTCCCTTCTGCCAAAGCCCAGTTGTGAAGTCCAGTTCTTTGGTCCAAACTGTTTCATTCTTATGAGTGATTTCTCTAACTTTTTTTTTTTCTTCCCTTCCCCCATGATCTTCTGTTAAGTTTCTCAGGATCCACATAAGAGTGAAAACATATGATATCTGTCTTTCTATGTATGGCTTATTTCACTTAGCATCACACTCTCCAGTTCCATCCACGTTGCTACAAGAGGCCATATTTCATTCTTTCTCATTGCCACGTAGTATTCTATTGTGTATATAAACCACAATTTCTTTATCCATTCATCAGTTGATGGGCATTTAGGCTGTTTCCATAATTTGGCTATTGTTGAAAGTGCTGCTATAAACATTGGGGTACAAGTGCCCCTAGGCATCAGCACTCCTGTATCCCTTGGGTAAATTCCTAGCAGTGCTATTGCTGGGTCATAGGGTAGATCTATTTTTAATTTTTTGAGGAACCTCCACACTGTTTAGAGAGAGGGAGCCAAACCATAAAAGACTCTTAAAAACTGAGAACAATCTGAGGGTTGATGGGGGGTGGGAGGGAGGGGAGGGTGGGTGATGGGTATTGAGGAGGGCACCTGTTGGGATGAGCACTGGGTGTTGTATGGAAACCAGTTTGACAATAAATTTTATATTAAAAAAAGAGTGATTTCTCTCTTATGACACATATCTTATGCCATGAAAATTTGATTCTGTCACATAGGACTTCCTAATCTCTCAGGTATTATCTATGGATATGTGAAACCTCACTGAGAATAGAATTCACTGATTTTTGTCTTTGATTGTCTTTTTCTTGAATGTTTTAAAAATTAGTAAAAATTTATCTATTTTTATTAGTGATAAGGTGTTTTCATCAGTCCAGCTACAGTCTTCTTTGGCATATTTTAATGTTATAAATTAGAGTCAAGATTAATTTGAAATATAACAATGAAATGTTATATTCTATGAACTCTGAAATATATTTTAACTTTGACTTATTACCATAATTTAATAAACAAATAATCTTTTCCAACATTTACTGGTCAGTAGCATTAGCTGAGAACCTTTTAAAATTACTGATGCCTTGGCCCCCATTTTTCCTGGAGTTGGCATAGACATTTTTTAAGTTTGCCAGGTGCTCCCAATATAAAGCCATAATGAAGGACCAGTGAAGCTCTATTGGTCAATATATGGTGGACAAGATACAAACCATTGAAATGCATTCATCTCCATTAATGTAATCATTTAATTTCAGTAAGTCCATAGAACATTTATTGGTCATCTCTCAAATTGGAATTACTGTGCTATGTTCTAAGGAGACAAAGATAAACAAGGCATGGCTTCTAGCAACAAAGAATACTCTCCATGTTTCTGAAGAAATAATGTTTTCTGTTCCATTTCCATCCAAATACATACTCACATCCAACTTCATTTTTTTGTATTTACTTCTGAATGAATTCCTTTTTTTAATATAATTTATTGTCAAGTTTGCTAACATACAGCATATAGAGTGTGCTCCTGGCTTCAGGAGTAGTTTCCTATGATTCATCACTTACATAAAATACCCAGTGCTCATTCCAACAAGTGCCCTCCTCAATGCCCATCAACCATTTTCCCTGTCCCTCAGCCCCGCCCCCATCAACCCTCAGTTTGTTCTTTGTATTTAAGTGCCTTTTATGGCTTGCCTCCCTATTTGAAACTACTTTTTAAATATTTTTTTAACATTTATGTAATTTTGAGATACAGAGTGTGAGTGGGGGAGGGGCAGAGAGAGAGAGGGAGACACAGAATCTGAAGCAGGCCTCAGGCTCTGAGTTGTCAGCACAGAGCCCGATGCGGGGCTGGAACTCACGGACTGCAAGATCATGACCTGAGCCAAAGTCAGATGCTTAACCGACTGAACCACCCAGGCTCCCCAAAACTATTTTTTCCCATTCCCTTCCCCATGGTCTTCCGTTAAGTTTCTCAAATTCCACATATGAGTGAAAACATATGATAATCCGTCTTTCTCTGACTGATTTATTTCATTTAGCATAATACTCTCCAGTTCCATCCACATTGTTGTAAATGGCAGGATTTAATTCTTTCTCATTGTCAAGTAGTATTCCATTGTATATATAAACCTCATCTTCTTTATCCATTCATCAATTGATGGACATTTGAGCTCTTTCCATAATTTGGCTATTCTTGATAGTGTTGCTATAAACATTGAGGTACATGTGTCCCTATGAATCAGCATTCCTTTACCCTTTGGATAAATTCTTTGTATTGTTATTTCTGGGTAGTAGGGTAATTCTATTTTTTATTTTTTGAGGAACTTCCACAGTGTTTTCCAGAGTGGTTGCACCAGTTTGCATTCGCACCAACAGTGGAAGAGGGCTTCCTATTCTCCACATCCTCACCGACATCTGTTGTTTCCTGAATTGTTAATTTTAGACATTCTGACCAGTGAGGTGGTATCTCAATTTGGTTTTGGTTTGTATTTCCTTGATGATGAGCGATCCTGAGATTTCTTTCATATGTCTGTTGGCCATCTGGATGTCTTCTTTGGAAAAGTGTCTATTCATGTCTTCTGCCCATTTCCTCACTGGATTATTTGTTTTTTGGGTGTTGAATTTGGCAAGTTCTTTATAGATTTTGGATACTAACACTTTATCTGATATGTCATTTGCAAATATCTTCTCCCATTTCATCGGTTGCCTTTTAGTTTTGTTGATTGTTTCCTTTGCGGTGCAGAAGATTTTTATTTTGATGAGGTCCCAATAGTTCATTTTTGCTTTTATGTCCCTTGCCTCTGGAGACGTGTTGAGTAAGAAGTTATGATGGCTAAAGTCAAAGAGGTTGTTGCCTGTTTTCTCCTCTAGGGTTTTGATGGTTTCCTGTCTCACATTTAGGTCTTTAATCCATTTTGAGTCTATTTTTGTGTATGGTGTAAGAAAGTGGTCCAGTTTCATTCTTCTGTATGTTGCTGTCCAATTCTCCAAGCACCATTTGCTAAAGAAACTGTCATTTTTCCATTGGATACTCTTTCCTGCTTTGTCAAAGATTAGTTGGCCATATATTTCTGGGTCCAATTCTGGGTTCTTTATTCTATTCCATTGGTCTATGTGTCTGTTTTCGTGCCAATACCATAGTGTCTTGATGATTACAGCTTTGTAGTAGAGGCTAAAGTTGAGATTGTGATGCCTCTAGCTTGGGCTGTCATTTTCAACATTACTTTGGCTATTCGGGGTCTCTTGTGATTCCATACAAATTTTAGGATTATTTGTTTTAGCTCTTAGAACGCCGGACTTCTGCATGAATTCTAAGGGCAAGCAACATTATTTTAGATGATATGTAGAATTCTTAGATATGTTTATCATTCACCCCTTTTTTAAAATTTTAAAGACAGAGAGAGAGTGTGTGAGTGTGGGAGAGTGCCAGAGGGAGGGAGAGACAGAATTTCAAGCGGGCTCCATCAGTACGGAGTTCTGTGAGGGGCTCAATCCCACAACCCTGGGATAATGATGTGAGCTGAAATCAAGAGTTGGATGCTCAACCAACTTGCCATCCAGGAGCTCCATCATTCACCATTTTAACAATACTATTTGCCTATTTAAACTATTTTATCATTGACAAATACAGTTATATAGTTTGCAAGAATAAAACCCAGAAACTTTTGGACTCTGGCTTCATCTGTAGTGATTAGATGGAGCAAGCAACTATAATTGACAAAGATAATGTCAGAAATCATCTCTCCAACAGGTGAGTAACAATATAGAGAGCTTAGGTTAGATTCTTTGCAAACTGCTTTCAACATTAACGTTCTGTGATTCTAAGAATGTAAATTATGTATGGTCTAGACTTGTCTGTACAATGTGGTAATCACTAGCCCCATATAAATTTTTAAGTCAAGTAAAATTAAATATAATTTAAAAATCAGTTTCTCAGTTGTACTTGCTAGATTTCAAGTGCTTATTAGGCACTGTAGCTAGTGACTGTATGATACTGGATTGTGCAGATTATAGAACATTTCCATCATTGCAAAAAGCTCTATTACACTGCACTGCTCTAGATATTTCTTTTAAAGCAGTAAGCAAAATGAATAGCAAAGCAGGAGAGAAGCTTATATGGAAGTCTCAATAATCTGCTATACATGATACCAAAAACAAGGAGAATATGATCAGTCTTGACCCCCTTTTTAATTGCTATACTTTATAATCCTTCTGATGGAATTTCCTAGAACACATTTACTATTTTATTACCTTTAACCATGAAGTAATCATTGAGAAATGTCAAAAGCTGCTAACATGAGGGAGGCACATATCTTTGTCAATTTACCTGCGTTATCTAGACCTTTCTGTTGATGATTTCAATTTTATTAAGAACATCCACCAAAAAATTGTTATTGGGGCCAAAAACGATGGCTGAGGAGGTGATAAAGTGTCTTGCTAGGTCTGACCCATCAAGAAGAGGCTACAGTAATCATTTAAAATCTATTTATATTGTGCCTGAAGTTTCCATTTAGCCTGTTGCAAGCATTTGATATATGGCTGCTGTAACCACAGAAGCAGTGCTCTTGTCTACAGAGCTGCTCACAGCCTGACAGTCAGGTCAGCGCCTGGGCAGTGGTAAATAACACTGATGAAGAATAGGCTGATGAAGAGTGAGCAATGACTGTTCAATTGGAAGATCAATAAGTCACTTCCCATATACATAAATGGTTGCAAATGAGAAATTCATGGTTGTTTATCTTGTTTTTTTAACAGATTGCAGCCAAAACAAAAATCAATGGATACATGCTGAGCCAAAAGAGACTGAATTTAAAAGAAGATGATGGTGACATCTTTCAAGAATTCTTTCTAAATAAAGCACACATGCCCACCCTCAGGTCTGTGGGTAGTTGATAATCTGTAGCAGAGGGTTTTGGCTTACCTATCCTTTATATTCAACCTCACTGTTGGGAAGCTGCTGACTAAGGGTATAAAAATGTAAATGCAAAAGCAATTGATCATTTTCATCCCTAATTCCTGTGATTCTACCATCCCACTAAAAAGGCCAAAAGATTAAAAACTAGATGAATCACTCTTTAGTCTTTCCTCTACAATAAAAGCATCCAGGCGGCAGTGGGTGTAAGTACCATTTTAAAGGAAGGAGTGTGAGTGGGAGAGCAATATAATTTCACTGAAGATGAAAGAGTCTTTGGAACTGCACCTGTCAACAGAATCTGTTTTAAATGTGCTTGCAGACAAAGTTTAAATGGTTTAGCCAGTACCAAGAGAGGTGTTATTAACAGTAGATAATGGAAAATAATCTCTGAAAAGTATTTGCTCTTCTACTTGATATGCACTTTGTGCAACATCCAACCAGAACAGGCATTTTATATTTCTCATGCCCTCATAATTTAATTATGTTGTATGTTTACATAGTTTACGAAAGGAATTTATGATGTATTCAGAATGTTTTGCAGGGAAGGAGATTTTCATTTGTTCCAGTTTATTTGCAGTAAAGAAAAAATTTACATTACAAATAAATTTCTCTCCATAGAACAAGAAAATAGAGGCACAGACTGAATAATATATTAGTCAAGCTAGGCTCAGTTCTGCTATAACAAAAACTGACCTGTAGGTCTCATTGACACAGGACAATGATGCTCAGTTTCATATTTATCACTGTCCAGCGCTTTGTTCAGAGTCACCATCACCTGAGACCTAGACTGTAGGATCAGTGCAACTGGGGACACTGCCAAGCTCAAGGGAAACGGGAAATAACAAGGTGGAAAACCATGTGATGGTTTGTAAATCTTCTGTTTGGAAATGGCACATGTCAATTTCCATCATTCCTTTGCCAAAGCCAGTGAGTCTCATGAACAAGCCAGTGAGGTTGATTTAGGGATGGGATTATGTCCCAATAAACCCATTGTAAGGTAGAAGTATCGTAAATCAAAATGCATTTAATACATATAACTTACCAAACATTATAGCTTAGCCTAGCCTACCTTAAATGTGTTTAGAACATTACATGAGCCTACAGTTGGGTAAAATCATCTAACAAGGTTTATTTTATAATAAAGTGTTGAATATCTCATGTAATTTAATGAATGTCATACTGAAAGTGACAGGATGGTTATAGGGAAGTGCCTAGGTGGCTCCATTGGTTAAGTGTCTCACTCTTGATTTCAGCTCAGGTCATGATCTCATGGTTCGTGGGTCTGAGCCCCGCATGGGGTTCTGTGCTGACAGTGTGAAGCCTGTTTGGCATTCTCTCTCTCTCTGCCCCTCCCCACTCCCTCTTTCTTTATCTCTCTCTCAAAATGAATAACCGTAAAAAAAAAAAAAGGAATGGTTTTATGGATATGGAGTGTTTGTAGTTATACTAGTTCCTTGCTCTTCTGATTGTGTGGCTGACTGGGAACTAGGTTCACTGTCCCCACCCAACATCATAATAGAATATCCTACTGCTTAACAGAGCCTGGAAAAAGATCAAAATTCAAAGTATGCTTTCTACTGAATGTGTATTGCTTTTGCCTCATTGTAAGTTAGAAAAATTGTAAGTCAAATCATCATAAGCTGGGGACCATATGCATAGTCCTCCATAGAAAGGGGACCTAGAAAAGGAACAGCAGACATTTTGAACAGGCAATACCATCCGCCACACTATTTAAAAACTTAGTTGCTGGAGTCAGACAAGTTTGAATTCAAATCTCATATCAGGAAAACCTGGGTGGCTCAGCTGATTGAGCATATGACTCTTGATTTTGGCTTAGGTCATGATCCCAGGATTGTGAGATCAAGCCTTGTGCATTGGACTCATGTTGAGCATACAGCCTGCTTAAGATTCTCTCTCTCCCTCTGTCCCTTTCCCCTGCTCACAATGTTTCTCACAAAAATAAATAAAAATTTTAAAAATTCCAGATCAGCACTTAACTGTGTGACAGGTTCATGGAACTCTCTAAGTCTCAATGTTTATTCTATCCTATGGCACTTATTTCATAGAGATATTATAATATTTAAACAGGATAAGATATGCTAAAACACTTACAAACACACAGTGACAGTTTTATTATAATCAAGCTCTGTTTAAAGGGGTTTTTTTGATGCTTTCAGTTTATCATAAATTGCTTTAATATATTGGAAAACCAAAAGAACTTCTAAATATTCCCTGGTGGCTAATGGAAACTTATACAAGCTATTAGTTTTAAATACCTAGTAGTGATTAACATAATATTCCTTTACTCTTCATATTTTAGCTGGGACAGGGAAAGAGATTTGGAAAAGACAGCATGCAGTATCATTTTTATAGTGAAAGTAAAAAGAAAAATTCTGAATAATTAATTATAATAAAGTATAATTCTAAAGTAGCTTTTGGCTACCTGCCTTGATTTCCTACTTTGTGATTAAGGTTCTTGTTCTATTCTACATCTACTAACTTAATTTTTCTTTTTCTTTTTTTTTCTTTTCTTTTTTCTTTTTTTGGTATTTGCTTCCAATCTAAATTCATTATGTATATAGCACCATATTAATAAAACAATATTTTTAAAAATTCCAAAAGACAACATTGATAAAAGAATCCAGAGAGTATACCTGGAAATTTTGTTAAATGTCATAGAATTAGTTCTAGAAATTACTTTAGTATTGGCAAATGGAAAAATTTTAATGATCAATATTCATAAGTTCCCTCTGTATAAATTTTACTAATTCAAACAACTGAAAAGTCTTTGTCTGAAATATTAAAGGCTGTAGCAGTAATAAAGGTGAAAGAGAATAGAATGTTTTTAAAAATGAAAGGACATTATTCTCACATTTAAAATTCATAAGCAAAATTTTCATAAAACGTGATATTTCTTTCTGCTGACATTTGAGTTGGAGTTTAGCCTCATTTCAAGGTCACTTGCTAAATGTTTAATGTGAAAAACTTTTATAAATCAAAATAAGGGAAATACAATACTAATGAATAAAAGCATCTTTCTTACAACAAGCTTTTGGTGTCCCTCGAACCCTTTTGCAAACAAAGCAGCAATCAAACAAAAAAAAAGAAAGTTTTAGTTTAGCTTTTAGAAAAGCAGATATTTAAAAACATAGTATTTTGGGGTACCTGAATGGCTCAGTTGGTTAAGCGTCCAACTTCGGCTCAGGTCATGATCTCACGGTTTGTGGGTTTGAACCCCATGTCGGACTCTGCTGACAGCTCAGAGCCTGGAGCCTGCTTCAGGTTCTGTGTCTCCCTCTCCCCGTGCCCCTCCCCTGCTTGCTGTCTCTTCATCAAAAATAAACAAACATTAAAAAAATTTTAGAAGGAGGAGCCAAGATGGTGGAACAGCATGGAAGTTTTTTTGTGTGTCTTGCGTCCATGAAATACACCCAGACCAACACTAAACCATCCTACACACCTAAAGAACTGATTGGAAGATTAACACAACAATCGGCACAACCTGAACCACAGAATTCAGCAGGTACAAGGCGCATAGAGGTGAATTTGGGGAGCGAGAAGTAGCAGGAAGGGAGGTGCTTTTGGGGGCAGAGAGAGGATGGAGACTGGGAAGGGGGAGAATATGGGAAAACACCTCTCCCCAAAAGCAGCTGGAGAGAAAGTGGAAAATTGGAAACAGCCGCAGGGACTAAACAGGGACAAAGGAGAAAGGAGAGGGTTTAAATTCCATTAAGACTGTAAACAAGGGGAGCGCAATGCTGCAACTCAGCAGCTCGATACCTGGCAGTGCTCTGGTGGGAAGGGTGAATCCCCAGGAACAGAGTGGGGTCCGGGAGGTTTTCGGGCCACATGGGGAAAAGCGGTTCCACTGCTGGAAGGACACTTGGTAGAGACTGTTGAAGCCACCTGGTCCCAGCAGACCCCGGAAGGCAGCCACATTCGCTGGTGCTGGGGCAAGGTTGTTGAAGGTGAAGCCTGGTGCCAGATGTGTGTTGCGATTTTCCATAATCCCTGAAATGCGGCTGCTACACTATCTCGCAAACTTTTTCTGGGGCGGCTGGCACCTGGCTGCAGTCTCGGGGCACCGGCAACAACCGGGTCCAGCGGGCGTTCCAGGGGGCAGCTGGTATTCAGCCATTGCTCGGGGAAACCCTCCTGCAGAGGGGTGGAGTGGGTCAAAGCCACAGTCCTTCGGAAGTAAAGGGCCGGGGAAAACAGCCGCATCTGAGACAAAATTCAGTAGAGTTACTGTCTGGGGCCTGGTCACAGAGAGTGAAAAACTGGAGAGTGGACAAGAGCTGACAACGGAGGATGGGTGTACAATTGCCGATCCAGAAGAACAGACTGGGTATCTGGGCGGCGCCATTTTCAGCACTCCCGCGCATGCGCATACGCACATATGAGCGCCTCAACAATCCAACCCAGTAGGCTAGCAGCGCCATCTAGTGGAGAGCAGAGCCATTACACTGAGCCCCGCCCAACAGGGCCAACTTTGCTCTTCAAGAAAACAAGTCTCACCAGCAGCTTAGTTTATGGACTATAAAGTGCTACATAGACTGACCTCTAGGGGAAAATGAAGCAATTTCAGTCCTACTTCAATCTGTTAGCAGGTTCATCTATTCAAATCTTTTTCTTTTTTTTTCTTTTTCTCTTTTACACTTTTCTTTTTCTTTAATATAGAGAGAGAAAAAATTCATTTTTATTTTCAATTGTTATTAAAAATATCTTTCTTTAATTTTTATTACTACATTTTTAAATTTTGTGTAAATTTTTTCAATTTCTATTTTACTTCCATCATTTTATTTTAGTCTACTATAGTGTATTCACCTTTTAAAATTTTCAATTTCCTTTTTTTCTTTCTTTTTCTTTTTTCTCTTTTTCATTTCTTTTTCTTTAATGCAGAAAGAGAAAAACTTCATTTTTTCAATTTCTATTAAAATATTTTTATTTAATTTTTTGCTATATTTTTTGCTTTTATGTAATTTTTTTCAAATTCTATTTTACTTCCATCATTTTATTTTAGTCTACTACAGTGTATTCACTTTTTCAAATTTTCAAATGACTTCTTTTTTTCTTTCTTTATCTTTTTTCTCTTTTTCATTTCTTTTCTTTTTTCTTAAATACATAAAAAGAAAAAATCATATTTTTGATTTTTATTAAAAATATTTTTCTTTAACTTTTTTCTACTATATTCTGTACCTTTGTGTATATTTTTTCAAATTCTATTTTACCCCCATCATCTCATTCTACTCTACTTCAGTGTTATTCATTTTTTCAAATTCTCAAATGATTCCTTTTTTCTTCCCCCCACCTTTTTTTTCTCTAATCTGTCAAACCACTTTCAACACCCAGACCAAAACACACTTAGGATATGCATCATCTCTTCGGTTTTTGTGTGTGGGTGTGTTTTTAATTTTTAATTTTAATATTTTTTAATTTTAATTTTTTTAATTTCAATTTTTCTACCTCGTTAATTCCTTTTCTCCCCTCAAAATGACTAAATGAAGGAATTCTCCCCAGAAGAAAGAGCACCAAGAAACGACAGCCAGGTATTTAACCAACACAGATACAAGCAAGATGTCTGAACCAGAATTTAGAATCTCAATAATAAGAATACTAGCTGGAGTCGAAAATAGATTAGAATCCTTTTCTGCAGAGATAAAAGAAGTAAAAAATAGCCAGAATGAAATTAAAAATGCTATAACTGAGCTGCAATCACAGATGGATGCAGCGGTGGCAAGGATGGATGAGTCAGAACAGAGAATCAGCGATAAAGAGGACAAATGTATAGAGAATAATAAAGCAGAAAAAAAAAACAGAGGGAGATGAAGGCAAAAGAGCACGATTTACGAATTAGAGAAATCAGTGGCTCATTAAAAAGGAACAATATCAGAATCATAGGGGTCCCAGAAGAGGAAGAGAGAGAAATAGGGGTAGAAGGGTTATGGGATCAAATCATAGCAGAAAACTTGCCTAACCTGGGGAAAGACACAGACATCAAAATCCAGGAAGCACAGAGGACCTCCATTAGATTCAACAAAAACTGACCATCAACAAGGCACATTATAGTCAAATTCACAAAATATTCAGGCAAGGAGAGAATCATGAAAGCAGCAAGGGAAAAAAAAAAAAGTCCCTAACATACAAGGGAAGACAGACCAGGTTTGCAGCAGACCTATCCACAGAAACTTGGCAGGCCAGAAAGGAGTGGCAGGATGTATTCAGTGTGCTGAATCAGAAAAATATGAGCCAAGAATTCTTTATCCAGCAAGGCTGTCATTCAAAATAGAAGGAGAGATAAAAAGTTTCCCAGACAAATGAAAATTAAAGGAGTTTGTGACCACTAAACCAGCCCTGCAAGAAATTTTAAGGGGGACTTTCTGAGGGGAGAAAGGAAGAAAAAAATATATATATAAATAAATACCAAAAGCAACAAAGATTTGAAAGGATCAGAGAACACGACCAGAAACTCCAACTCTACAAGCATCATAATGGCAATAAATTCATATCTTTCAGTACTCACTCTAAATGTCAATGGACTCAATGCTCCAATCAAAAGACATAGGGTAACAGAATGGATAGGAAAACAAGATCCATCTATATGCTGTTTACAAGAGACCCACTTTAGACCTAAAGACACCTTAAGATTGAAAATAAGGGGATGGAGAACCATCTATCATGCTAATGGTCAACAAAAGAAAACTGGAGCAGCCATACTTATATCAGACATCTAGACTTTAAAATAAGGACTGTATCAAGAGATGCAGAAGGGCATGATATCATAATCAAGGGGTCTATCCACCAAGAAGACATAACAATTGTAAACATTTATGTGCCAAATGTACGAGCACCCAAATATATAAATCAATTAATCACAAACATAAAGAAACTCATCAATAGTAATACCATAATAGTAGGAGACTTCAAAACCCCACTCACAGCAATGGACAGATCATCTAATCAAAAAATCAACAAGGAAACAATGGCTTTGAATGACACACTGGACCACATGGACTTAACAGGTATATTCTGAACATTTCATCCTGAAGCAGAAGAATATACATTCTTCTCCAATGTACATGGAACATTCTACAGAATAGACCATATATTGGGACGCAAATCAGTCTTCAAGAGGTACTAAAAGATTGAGATCATACTGTGCATATTTTCAGACCACAATGCTATGAAACTTGAAATCAACCACAAGAAAAAATTTGGAAAGGTAACAAATACTTGGAGACTGAAGTACATCCTACTAAACAATGAATGGGCTAACCAAGCAGTTAAAGAGGAAATTAAAAAGTATATGGAAGTCAATGAAAATGATAACACCACAACCCAAAACCTCTGGGATGCAGCAAGGGTGGTCATAAGAGGAAAGTATATAGCAATCCAGGCATTCCTAAAGAGGGAAGAAAGATCTCAGATACACAACCTAACCTTATGCCTTAAGGAGCTGGAAAAAGAACAGCAAATAAAACCCCAAACCAGCAGAAGACAGGAAATAATAAAGATTAGAGCAGAAATTAATGCTATCAAAACCAAAAAACAAACAAACAAACAAACAAAACAGATCAATGAAACCAGAAGCTGGTTCTTTGAAAGAATTAACAAA